>NC_080671.1:288861563-288958063 GCF_030247195.1 Topomyia yanbarensis | reverse complement strand
ATCAGTCAGCGAAGGTTTTAAACTGTCGTTGCAGTAATCTACAATCTTCAGTAGAGCGGATGAGAAGAAACATCTTGAGATCGTCTGCGAAGGACAGGCGTGGAGTCTTCAGAACTAGATGGACGTCGTTGAAGTAAAGCAGAAACATCAGCGGTCCCAAGTGACTTCCCTGGGGTACTCCTGACGTAGAAGTAAATGTGGGTGCCTGACAATCTCCAATGGCAACCACTATTTCTCGACCGGAAAGGTAGGATCGAAATAACTGCAACAAACTACCGTTAATTCCAAATCTCTCCATTTTAGCGATTGTTATGTCATGGTTCACTTTGTCAAAAGCGGCAGATAGATCTGTGTAGATAACATCGGTTTGAGCGCGACGTTCCATACTCTCTGTTATGTAGGATGTTAGGCAAAGCAGGTCAGTCGTTGTCGAACGCCCAGACGTGAAGCCATGTTGATCGTTACTTAGGTACTGCTTGCAGTGCGCCTGAAGAGGTTCCATAATCACCAGCTCGAACAACTTCGAGACAGCACTCAATGAAGTAATTCCGCGGTAATTATTGACGTCTCGCTTATTACCCTTTTTATGGACTGGGAACATCTTCGCGGACTTCCAGCAGGATGGAAAAATGCCACTGGCAATAGATGGTCTAAAGATGCGAAGAAGTGGAGTCGCTAAAACGTCAATGTGCCTTTTCAAAAGTACTGAAGGGAAGCCATCGGGTCCCGGATTAAAAGACGATTTTAACCGAGAACAAGCTCTGGTAATCATTGTTTCATTGACTAACAGCGAGTTCAATTTGATCAACTGTTAAGGCTTTTTCATGGTTTTAGACTTTTAAATTGTCTAAAACCACGAAAAACCATTTTTCATCACTTGTTATCGTATAAAAAAAGCTTAAAAACATGTGAAATAATTTTGGCCATTGATTTGATATAGTTACGCCACTGTGCCCGTAGCTCTGGTCACAGATGCATGTAGTAAACCAAACTAGTTGCGTTTGATTTCTTATCAAATTCCGCAACATTCCATATATAAATTTTGATGGGAATCCCGCGGCGACCAATTAAATTGCCTCTGGGGGTCGCTTTTTGCTCACTGTACATTGTCTCTTTCACATCCCCAAGATGAACTATGAGCATTGAAATCGCCAAGAATAAAACATGGTTCAGGAACATTAGCTATTATTCTATTGAATTCAAAAAATGAAAAATTTCCGTTTGGTGGAATATAAATAGATAAAATGAAAATTTTATTTTATTTTATTGATAAGCATACACATTCAGTGGAATGAGATGTAGGAAGATTTAATGTACAATACTCAATATTTTGACGAATTTCAATCATAACACCACCCTATGAATCATTCCGGTCTTTCCTAAAAATATTGAAACTTGGAATACGAAAAAAAATCGATTCGTTTAACCAAGTTTCACAGATACAAAATATATCTATATTATTATTTACAATTAAAGCTTTTAGTCTATCAATTTTCGGTAAGATGCTTCTACTGTTCCATTGGAGAAATTTCAAATTATTTTTTAATAAGTTGTCAGCCATTAAACGTTTATTAATAGTTGAACAAGTAGAGGTATAAATGAATTTATTTTACTAAGAAGGGATGCTATAAAGGGAACAATTTTTATAATTAAGTTGGATTTTCTCATTGCTGGGAATAGATACCGGAGAGTGATAACCCGATGGCTACCACGAACCGGGGAACTGTGATACGAGAAAAATTAAAGGGTTGTGTACAGGACACGACCACGGTGACATTAAAAATGTAGCTTTTTTCAAGAGCGTGCAAATGAATTTTATCTATCACACATCGACTCACGTTCTTGTTCACTCGCCTGTTTTCATATGTTACAATTTGCTGTATACCCTCCCCATCAAAACATAATTTATTGAAGGTCTTTTAACGGTAATCTATTAATTAATCAAGTATCTCACTAGGTGATTGGCATTATTTGGCTGATCCATCTAGTAAAAATAGGCTGGTCTGTCCAGAAAATATATTCAAAAGAAAAGTTCCATATTGAGAGCTGTGATGAGGAAGCCCTCGCCCGCCAACGGAAATATACAGATTCTCCATGAAATGTGAAATTTCATTTTCCATTTAAATTTTCAATAATGTACTAATGAACTTAAGCAAACAATCTTAAGTTTAAGTATTTCTTGATCGATTAGTGGTAGAAAAAACGAAATTATTTGATAAATTACATTGTTATGCAACGTTCGCACTACCAGTTAAAACGGGTTTTTATGCTATCTTGGTGACATTTTTCTTTTTGCTAATTATTATTACGTGTTATAACTCTGTAGTGTAAACATTGTATTATTAAACCAATTCTGCAGCGTTTTATGTTACATAGGTGCTTCATGTGGTAATAGTACTGACATAATTATATCTTCAGTACAGCGGTTTGTTTCATAATTTAAAACAGATTTATTTTAAAATTTAAATTAGTATACTCAATCGTTCTATTTGTTGTATATTAAAAAATTAAAGGGTTGTGTACAGGACACGACCACGGTGACATTAAAAATGTAGCTTTTTTCAAGAGCGTGCAAATGAATTTTATCTATCACACATCGACTCACGTTCTTGTTCACTCGCCTGTTTTCATATGTTACAATTTGCTGTATACCCTCCCCATCAAAACATAATTTATTGAAGGTCTTTTAACGGTAATCTATTAATTAATCAAGTATCTCACTAGGTGATTGGCATTATTTGGCTGATCCATCTAGTAAAAATAGGCTGGTCTGTCCAGAAAATATATTCAAAAGAAAAGTTCCATATTGAGAGCTGTGATGAGGAAGCCCTCGCCCGCCAACGGAAATATACAGATTCTCCATGAAATATGAAATTTCATTTTCCATTTAAATTTTCAATAATGTACTAATGAACTTAAGCAAACAATCTTAAGTTTAAGTATTTCTTGATCGATTAGTGGTAGAAAAAATGAAATTATTTGATAAATTACATTGTTATGCAACGTTCGCACTACCAGTTAAAACGGGTTTTTATGCTATCTTGGTGACATTTTTCTTTTTGCTAATTATTATTACGTGTTATAACTCTGTAGTGTAAACATTGTATTATTAAACCAATTCTGCAGCGTTTTATGTTACATAGGTGCTTCATGTGGTAATAGTACTGACATAATTATATCTTCAGTACAGCGGTTTGTTTCATAATTTAAAACAGATTTATTTTAAAATTTAAATTAGTATACTCAATCGTTCTATTTGTTGTATACTTTGAAACGCAATTAGAACTGTGTTTTAAATACATAGGGTAGGACAGATATTCTGACTGGATAAACTGGTAAAACAATTTTAAGTCCAGTAACGCCTAATACCTTCTTGAATTTGAATCGAAAAAGAACACCCGCTTAAACTGCTGCTGGGACGGTAAGTTCTGTTTTAAAATTTTCCGTTGTGTGCAGTACGAAACAAAAGTGTTTGAAATTAGAAAACAAAAAGTTCTGCTGGAAATGTGATTGTTTCCGATGCAATTACACTCAGATTTTTCACGCAGGGAATACAGGCCGTGTTTACGCCGGGATCTGGCCGATACTCAAGCACGAGAAAAGACAGTGAAACACAGGGCGGACGAACAGCACCCGGAACGAAAACAAGCTTGGCTGGCCCCGCACAGGCCAGCAAAAGGGCGTTCTTTTCCGCCTTCTTCGGACCTTTCCAGTCCACACAACACCAGAAAGTCCTACTGTAATCATAACATTTATTTACACTATTTACAACATTGTTATATTCAAATTTCACTGCTTCGAAACTATTTCTAATTCCCGGTCTGTGGGGAAGCGGTCGTGCGACGTATGCACGGCGAGCGAGACGCACAGTCAGTTGCGCTGGACTGTGTTATTCGGCGATAAACTTTGTACTACCCGTCCGGTCCCACAGGCATGGTATGGGCTGACGGGTAAAAGATGATGGATCGCCCCGAGTGTGTGCGATCTTCTTCAGTCGGTGCTGCTACGGCAACGAATTTCCGTAGAAACCACCGGATTGCAAAAAGTATTGTTGCTCATTTCCAGTGGCAATTGGCAGCAATCAGCTGGGTAACGATGATGTTAGCTTGCCTTCGGTTTGCGTGTGCGCCAGCTGATCGAAGTTGGAGAATAACTTTATCTCTTCCACGGGGGTGAAAAATGTTTGATTTTGCACACTATCTGCAAGTGTCGATTTTGGCGGTCAAAATCATTTTTCTGGTGCGATGTTCACTTCGGCGTGAATATTCTCCCCGCCTTGAATTATTATCACGAAAATTCAACCAGTAGTTGTTTAGGTCAGTGAAATGGGCCGAACTACTGGAATATTGATGATGTCGGTTTCTTTGACGATTCTGCTAGTTGGTATGGACTAGCGGTGTAGCTGTGATGACGTTGTATTGTCTGTTTCTTGCGATGACGTAGTACGGGCCGGAAACTGTCCGGCGATAGTGTTGCTAGGCGATGGTGACTAGTCGACGGCAATCACAGAAAACTACTGTGCGGTCCAGTCTGCTACTGGAGTGGTGATCCCGTGACGTCACAAACGTTCGTGGTGATGGTAAGTGATTTCATACCGATATTCTGTCGGGATGATGCTTCATAGAGGGTGGAGTCCGATATTCTGTCAGAATGGTGATCGTAGAGCTTCGTTGATGTGGCGATGAGTGCACCTACGATCATGATAAAACGGTCCGAAATTCTGTCCGGATAGATGTGCGTACAGGCTATAGTGCGGTGGGTAACGATCACGATGAATACTGAAATATAAGAAATCTGTACGCAAACATCGTTGCTGTTGAGCGAAAAAATGGTACTTAACTATTGTCAAGTCACAGCCGGGGGTTCTGAGAACCCACCCGGCGAGGCTTGTGCTCTTTACAGATGCTTCAGGAACTGCTCGATTCCCCCGAGCTTGGGCCAGGATCTCGTCTGGCGACTCTATACCCTGAGTGAGGGCCGGGATCTAGTCCGGCGGGTGTGTTTGCTGCTATGGCTTCGTTGATGGTGGTGACAAAACCGCTTCGTCGTATCTTACTGCGTGTAGTGATGCGATGTGATCAACTTTGTGGTGCAATCCGTACATCCGTGGACGGATTACACGCAAAAAGATGGATTCCTCCGGTCCAACCACAAGGAGTGCGTTGAGGAACAGAATCCCATGGAAAGTTGATCCAGTATCGGGTGAGCTGACGGATGACGTGAAGAATTTGGCGAATGTCACCTTCCGATTGCATGATTTCTGGCGAATACGCGATCATAAATCCACCAAATCGCCCTTTGGTGGGACCAGAAAATACCAACGGTGAAATATGAAGCACTTGGTTGCTTCCCAGGTCGGAAAGTGACTCGACATCCGTGTGTAGTTGTGTGTGTGAGAATCGTCCTTCGGTCGTCTTTAACGGGAAAAGTGAAGCCAATTGCTTCCAGGAAGAACGAATCGTGCGTATATGTGGGTTGACGTTGTGCGCATTTTGGCCACCAGAGATCCTTAATGTTCCTAGTGTGCGTGTACGGGGTACGATACAGCTCTAATGCCGGTAGAGCAAATCTAGTGTAGGCTTATGTAGGGAAAACACGATCACGCGCCGTTTCGACTGTCTGTTGGCGACACATACGAAGAACGTCGTTCTAGATGAAGCGGCCGTCGGTTTGCCGCGAATTGATGACGTGGGATTTGGCATCTGATGCCACAATATGGCTGGTTTCGAGTGTGAATCGGGCTGGTAGTCTTCGTCGTAGGGTGCTCACTAATATGTGATGACGTAAATGGCTCACAACGGTGCTCGTCCCGAAGAATCGCAGCGAAAGCGGGACGTTTTGTGGCCACGAATCGGTCCTGCTTGGACCTACTGTTACAGCGCGGTCGGTGTGTAACATTCGCGAATTGTTTTTGTTCTTCAACGGCAAGAAAAAAAACTACCAGACGCGCCGATTTATTCACACACTTGAATGGAACTGCACTCACCCATTTCCGTCTATGATGCGATGGAAAACGCGTCCTACAGCTGGCAGATTTGTTGCATAGCTCTCCAGCTGGCCGCCGATTCTCCAAATCAGCAGCGAAAGTAATCTCGATCCGCGTCTTCGCAGTATTGGAAAATGGGTGCAATCTCCATTGCATTTTCTCCCACAGACCGGGTTGATCGCGATGGCGCTCGCGGAAACAAAAGCGCGATCGTTTCGCGCGTTTTGCAGCGGACCGCTTGGCTTGCGGTAAATGGAGCGCCATCCTGCGGACTTGAGGGTCTATCCGGCTCGAAGGACCTTGTTTACGCCGGGATTTGGCCGATACTCAAGCCCGAGAAAAGCAGTGAAACACAGGGCGGACGAACAGCACCAGAAACGAAAACAAGCTTGGCTGGCCCCGCACAGGCCAGCAAAAGGGCGTTCTTTTCCGCCTCCTTCGGACAATTTCAGTCCACACAACACTGAAAGTCGCTTATAACATAACATTTGTTTACATTATTTACACTAATAGTTATATTCAAATTTCACTGCTCCGAATTTATCTAAGTCCCGGTCTGTGAGGAAGTGGTGTGCAACGTATGCACGGCTAGCGCGACGCACAGTCAGTTGTGCTGGACTGTCTTGATCGGCGATAAACTTTGTACTGCCGTACTGTCCCAAAGGCATGGTATGGGCTGACGGGTAAAAGATGATGGATCGCCCCGAGTGTGTGCGATCCTCTTCAGTCGGTGCTGCTACGGCAACGAATTTGCGTAGAAACCACCGGACTGCAAAAAGTATTGTTGCTCATCTCCAGTGGCAACTGGCAGCAATCAGCTGGGTAACGATGATATTAGCTTGCCTTCGGTTTGCGTGTGCGCCAGCTGATCGAAACTGGAGAATAACTTTATCTCTTCCACGGGGGTGAAAAATGTTTGATTTTGCACACTATCTGCAAGTCGATTTTGGCGGTCAAAATCATTTTTTTGGTGCGATGTTCACTTCGGCGTGAACAGTGTGGACTGGAAAGGTCCGAAGAAGGCGGAAAAGAACGCCCTTTTGCTGGCCTGTGCGGGGCCAGCCAAGTTTGTTTCGTTCCGGGTGCTGTTCGTCCGCCCTGTGTTTCACTGTCTTTTCTCGGGCTTGAGTATCGGCCAGATTCCGGCGTAAACATGGTCCGGATCCCGACGTAAACAGGCCGTGTAAATGAAAACCGCGTAAATTTACAAAAAACTCGTTAATGAAAACCGCGTAAATTTCAAAATCAGCGTAAAAAAACCTGAGTGTAATCTCCTATATAAAATACTACACTGCTGAACAGTGCAATAACTACAGAAGCACGTTGTCAGATGCCTTACTGATAAAAACATATAACCGAAATATGAAACATGAAAACCAATAGGCTCTTTACCCTACGCAGCTACAAAGCGCCGTAAACATGGATTAACAAGTTACAACGCACACGCATGCATGCAGCACACACCGTATTGAATTAAATCCAAACCACCCCGCCCACCCACTTTGCAAATCATTCTGTGACACCGTGCTGGTACCCGAAAAATCCGCTGCCGAAAATGCATAGCGTCTACCGCTTATTGTAGTGCCCAGACGCTGCAGCTATGATCTTACCCGTTCGACATAAGAACAAAAACTGATTCAAACGGGTACGCGTCACCTCTATTTATAAACTAACCGTATATTGTTTAGTCACTTAGGTGCGAGTGTGTGCAAATGCCAACGTTACCGAAAATCGATAGCACTTATTGCATCGCCCGGAGACGATGTTGCTCGTATGGGATAAGAGCAACAACTGATTTAAACGGACATGCGTTGCTTCTATTTATGACTTTTCGTGTTTCATTGAGCAACTAAGCTGCCCTCTATGGACGGCTGTGTCTGAGAAATCTGCCTCACGAATGGTAATTTTCCCGTTTTCGTGAACTTTTTAATTTTACCAATTTCCAAAAGTGTACTTTTATTGGGGAGATATTAAATTATTACCAATATTTAAGTTAGGTGTTTCTGAATCGGTTGGTGTATGAATGATTAAAATCCATCTAGTAATATCGGAGTTATAAGCGTGCAAACCTTACATAGTTTCGTTACATGGGAGATAGTTTACATTTTAGAATGACACCTAGCCCCAGATAGTGGAGTAAGACATTTTTAATGTCAAAAGAATACGTTTACGTTCGCTGTCGAATGCAGACTAACTTGCTTTTTATTTCATTTCGTTCACAAAGTTTCGATATGTGATCGACGTGCTGCTGACTCAAGCATTTTCAGGCGCTTCGTGTTGCGCCGCCACCTCCATATGATGATGACGATCACTAGGATGAAGGCGCCGTCCATGGAGTAGGACACCACGTCGTGCGCGCTGACGTTGGTATTAACAGATTCGTCATTTCCGAACGGCCACATGATGCTGTAATTTGATTCCTTGGCCGAACTGCTTACTGAAGACTGATTGACTCAAGTCAACGTTTCATTGCTAGGCACCCCGTGGTGCGGTCGTTCAGCGGATGTTTATACAGCATGTTTGCTGTTTCATGCATTTCGCGAAGTATAACAATTCAATTGTTGTTTTTACTGGGTTTTATTTTCAAATTCAAAGGGTGTGTACCCATTCCGAATTTGGGTACTTCCATTTTCTCCCCCCTTTGGGACGAGGACGTGATCTGCCGTCCCAAATCAATCGCGGTGGGGGTTCGTCTTCAAGCTCAATCACTTCTGGGGGGGGGGGGGGGGGTGGGTGATCGCTCTGCGGAAGCCAGATCGTTGTGTAAATCTTGCACAATTATGCTTGATTGTTCCTCCACGGGCAGAGGAGCTAATGTGCGAACATTTCGTTTGTATGTACCGGTGGAGATTCGTATAACTGCTACTCGGACTATTCCGTCACTACCGGGGTGCACCTGGGTGATGATTCCCATAGGCCATTGCGCTATCGGTATATGATCGTCGCCAATTAGTACGAATTGACCAACCTTGACTTTGCTGTGTTGCTTTGTCCATTTTGCATAGTTTCTAAGTTGGTGGAGATATTCTGAAAGTATCCTTGAAGAACACCACGCGGCTAGCTCACCTTTTTCGATCTCAGGGTCGGCTACCGTTCTCGGGAGGACTCACTGTACTTACCGCTTTTAAACAATTTTTCAACTCAGGCGAATCAATATAGAAACCATCCAACAAAGAAAAGGCTCTCGTAGGAACAATAAGAAAAGGTTTACAATTTTACAATTTATTTTTGAACGGAGTTTTAGGTGCCTAATTATTAACGTTGGGGCCCTTCGCTGATCCGACACGTGGGTGGGAGAGAGGAGGAATTGAACGTACCTGAGCCCGTTTGGCGGGCCGTCGTTGCTGTCGATGCTGCTTGGCGAATGAGGCAGTGGTTTTGCCATCAATACTAGCGTAGCGCCGGTGCTTCCAGCGCACTATGGTCCCAAAGCTGTATTTAGGAAGACAAAACTGTTTGCGCCTAAACCGTTGGTTTTAGATATATAGTATCTTCGGCAAACTTTCTTGGAACTTTCTTGCCGATTTTTTTATCTTAGTTGAATTAGGGTGGTCCTTGGGGTTAGGATGTTCAACGTATCAACTTCTTAGATATGTAAAATTCAGCTACATAATGTTCTACAAAGTTATAAATCAATCAAATTGAAGCAACTTTTCTGAAGAAACTATGTGGCTATCTCTAATGGTTCATGTGATATGATTTTTGCAATATTTAAGGTAGGGTGGCTCGTTAAAAATTGGTTTTCTATTAATATCTTTTATGTGTGAATTTGTCGTTAATACTTTGTTCTAGAGGTTTTTAGAACTTTTGTAAATACATATTTTTTCCGAAGCAATGAAGTTTCTATCTCTTTTGTTTGCATAGTTACAGGCGATTTTCAAAACAAAAATGGTGTTTTTCGAAGCTATATATCTTCCAACATTGCAAATGGATTTTCAATCTTTTAATTTCATTTGAAATATCGGAACTTTTCTAGTTTTTGGTGAAAAAACTGCAGGAGCGTTATTTCTGTAAAATAAATAATTATTTTTTGAAAATGGTGTATTTTTCAAAAAAAAAATCGTTCATAACTTTTCAAATAGTCGAGATAATCACTTTGTTACTTCAGCAAAAATATTCGCCATACAAAGTTCTAAAAGTTCTGCAAACAAAGTATTTGCGATAAATCAATGTATGAATTGACAAATGAGAAATAGTGATTTTAAGGGGTCATGTTTTCATCGCTCAATCTCTTATGGTAAAATCAACTGAGAAATAGTCAATGTGTGTGATAATGCCGAATGTCATGGCAATTCTATTGGATTTTTAAACGTTTTTGAAAGAACAGTCTACCGTACATCTAAATGGTACAGCGGATTTACAGTAGTGTTAGCTGCAAACTATCGTTAATTCTAAGTCGGCAAACAAAAGTTATCTATGCTCACTTAAGTAAATCCTTTTTGGTTTGGACTAGTGCTCAAAACGAGTGCAAGAAAGAAAAAACTCGAGTTCACGTCTTGTTATCTTAAAATAATATCTTGAAACGAGATTGTTATTCATAGCAGCGGAAATTATTGTATGCTTTTCCAATATTTATGCTATGTTTGAAACTATAAATTAATTATCAACTATAATGACGGCTGTGGGTAAGTTACGGAAAGATTCTCAACTTTTTGTTACTTCAAAACAAATAAAAGTAAGAGGTCTGAAAATCGCTAACCGCGAACTGGTAAAATAACTCATAAAGCATAATTCCCTAGTATCTATATAATGCATGATGACGGTTGCTTTATTGGCCACGTAATAGATAACTTTTATTTAGAGTTTACTATAGTACGCTATTAACACTATTGTAAATTCACGCTAACATGTAGGTGTACGGTAGAATGTTGTGTTTTCACAAAGTGTCACATGTTCAATAGATTTTCTGTGACTTTTGGTATTATCACACACATTGACTATTTCTCAGTTGATTTTACCATAAGAGACTGAGCGATGAAAACGTGAGCCTTTAAAATCACTATTTCTCATTTGTCACTTCATACATTGATTTATCGTAAATACTTTGTTTGCAGGACTTTTAGAACTTTATATGGCGAATATTTTTGCTGAAGTAACAAAGTGATTATCTCGTCTATTTGAAATGTTATGAACGATTTTTTTTAAAAATACACCATTTTCAAAAAATAATTATTTATTTTACGGAAATAACGCTCCCGTAGTTTTTTCACCAAAAACTAGAAAAGTTCCGATATTTCAAATGAAATTAAAAGATTGAAAATCCATTTGCAATGTTGGAAGATATATAGCTTCGAAAAACACCATTTTTGTTTTGAAAATCGCCTGTAACTATGCAAACAAAAGAGATAGAAACTTCATTGCTTCGGAAAAAATGTGTATTTACAAAAGTTCTAAAAACCTCTAGAACAAAGTATTAGCGAGAAATTAACACATAAAAAGATATTAATAGAAAACCAATTTTTAACGAGCCACCCTACCTTAAATATTGCAAAAATCATATTACATGAACCATTAGAGATAGCCACATAGTTTCTTCAGAAAAGTTGCTTCAATTTGATTGATTTATATCTTTGTGGAACATTATGTAGCTGAATTTTACATATCTAAGAAGTTGATACGTTGAACATCCTAACCACAAGGACCACCCTAATTCAACTAAGATAAAAAAATCGGCAAGCAAGTTCTAAGAAAGTTTGCCGAAGATACTATAGTGCAGCGTGGGTAGAACTGATGCGCGTGGCCTTTTAGCAAACTGCCCACGCGTCCGAGATGTTACCGTCACTTGGTGCTTTCGTTGCTCCACAATGGAGTGGCGTACCGTTGTCTAACCCAGGAGCGATTCTCGTCGGCCGTGCTAGGGTGCGGCGGCAGACTTCGGCGGACGTACCGTGGGTTGATAATTTCACGATGTAGTGGCGGGTTGCCGTCTTAATGGAAACGGACTTCCGAAAAATCGTAGCGGCCAACGGTGGGACACAAGCCGAATTTTGACCGGAAAATCACTTCGAGCGGACTCGTGATATCAGGTCCGTACTGATCTAGGTTGGAAACTTCTCGTAGGATTTTATACTTTGCGAACTATACCGTTTTATAATTTCACTGAACTTACTCGCCTTAGGCTTGCATCCAAACTGACCTACCTCAATCATCATCATTTCCCAAAAACCCTACGATATCCAATTCCTCTTATTCTCTCTCTCGTCCTCCTTATCTCTCTCTCCCTTAGCTTTTCCGGAAACAGTGGTTCTGCGGCTAAATTACTGGCACCTGACTCAACGCCACTGCGGTGCCAATCAGTCATGCAGCAACAGATTCGGCGTTAGTAAATTTTGCATTATACAGTTTGCATATGATTAGTGCGGACTATTTTGCCGTCTTTTGCCGTTGCGGTTTTTCCGGTACAGTCAATAGCTTCAGATTGGTAACGGTTGCGGGATTATAGGTGCCTTGAGGGGTTATGACTGATCCAGAGGGGAACACGTCCTAGACCCCAACGCCTGGTCTGGACGTTCCGGGGTGGCTACGAAAGACCTCTTTTCAGTCCTCGAGCAATACAGGCAGAATTCCCAAATTTCCCCCAACCGCTATCATTTACAATGTTTTTTTTGCAAATTATCGACGCCTAATTATTGGTTTGAATTTTACGGGGTTGGTGGTTAGTACAAAAACTTATCCTACGTTAAACAAAAATAACAACAAATATATTTTTTTCAAATCAATTAACAAACTAACAACAATAATAATAGAGAGCCAATAACAAAAAAACTAACAAAAAAGAACAAAATCATAACTTACATACTATAATTGAATTAATGGTGGATGGAATTATATTGTTACGAAACAGCTAAAACTTAGATCGGTAACAATTCTTCGCGCCACCTCTGCCAAAATTGCTCAAGCTGATATTGCACGCGCTTCCATCTCGTCGTTAGATTGTTTGCATTGACTTCCTGAGTCGGAATGGGCATGCTCAGCATGGCCCTACCGATTAGAAAGTGCCTGGGTGTGAGCGAAGTTGGTGCATCAGGCGTTGTGTAGATAGCCGTCAATGGCCGCGAATTCATAACCGCTGCCACTTGATAAAATAGTGTTTGTAATTCTAAAATGTTCAACTGGGCTCTCCGGGTCGCTGCGCTGAATAGTCGCTTCGTTACTTTGATGTTTGATTCCCAAAGTCCTCCAAAGTTCGGACTTCTGGGTGGTATGAATGAAAATTGAATCCCGTGGGCTGCTGCGCTGTCGACGATTTTGTTTTGAAAAGTTTCGTTGTTATACATCTTTCGTAGTTGATTCAATTCTCTGCTGGCTCCGACAAAGTTGCGCCCATTGTCGGAGTAGATTACTTCAGGTATTCCTCTCACCGAGGTGAATCGCAGTAAAGCTGATATGAATGATGCTGCCGATTGATTTTCGACGACTGCCAAGTGTGTTGCTTTAGTTACAAAGCAAACGAAAATACAATCGTAGGCTGTCGTCTTGTATTTCGACCTTTGATTGAGCAATACTTCGAAAGGACCGTATAAGTCCACTCCTGTGCGTGTGAAAGCTGGTGACTCATTCACTCTCGGCGTTGGTAATTGTCCCATCTGTTGTTGAAGTCACTTGGGATACCTTCGAGCGCATAATATGCAGCGTTGGATAAAGGCCCAAACGCAATGGCGACGGAAGCGGAATGGCAACGGTACACGGAATTGTCGCGGTTTATAC
Organism: Topomyia yanbarensis; assembly: GCF_030247195.1. NCBI lineage: Eukaryota > Metazoa > Arthropoda > Insecta > Diptera > Culicidae > Topomyia > Topomyia yanbarensis. The sequence continues at coordinate 288,944,370 of NC_080671.1, read as the reverse complement.
TAAAAAAACCGCGACCATTGCCGCGTATTCAAAACACAATGAACATCAGCGGTTAGAGCGCGGTTAGCTCTTGACATTTCTTTGTTGACAAATTTGGACCAAATCAAAGCGACTTTCCTTTTACAAAGCTCATTGCAGTGAATGTCTGCTTTACCAATCGTGGTCGGTCCACTCGTTTTCTTGATTAATACAGCAAAGATGTAGTAAATAATGGCACAGGACTACCGATACTATCCAGCCGAACTACAATGCGACAACCTTGTTCACGGATTCTAATACAAAAATTGGTTTAATCATTGCATGCTCGAATAATATAAACCTGGTTCAATCATGTGAAATATTTTTGTTAGTCCTTGATGCTTTCACTGAAGGGGGAATAGATTAGATATCTGGTGATTGATTGTAATCGCTTCATCTGCTGCGGGGTCGCAATGTAGATTTGGATAAAAATATAAATTATGGATAGCGTAACGCCAAATATTCAGGTCATGGCAAGAAATTAGTATAGTCATGTCGGAATTCGGTAAAACAATTTGCATGACATCTATGTTTTTTAAAGAAAAACGGTTGTCAATTCTACCAAGTGGGTGCTATCGAAGGACATAAACATTCACATCGCATTTTTCAAAATAGCTGGTCATACAACTTCTTTGCTGCGTTTAGGGAATCCGAACCTAAACTGATTAAAATAATGAAGAACGCCAATAAACAAACGAACAATGAAGAACGCCATCGATTCGACGCACCGACTTCAGATCTTTTGACCAAACTTGCAACCGAATCTTGAGAACATTAGAACCGCAGGTTTTATTATATTCAAAATTTTCTACGAGAGACCCAACCATGAACCGGTATCTTTGATATACTGCAGATAAATGGTTTACGTATCGTATCCGGTAGCGGGTTTCTTCTTTTCAATCAATGTCAATTGGTTTATCCTGGCTAACGCTTGCTTTGTACACTTGCTTGCAAAGTGGTTTAAGAAGTTGGTCTGTGCATCCAAATGATTTTTCGCGTTCGTCAGAACGTAAACTGTGAACAAAACTAGAGTAACAAGAAACGTAGCTGTCTAGTAGATAAAATAACCACGGGTCCGTAGTATGCCCACCGACGAACCGACGTGCCAAAGATAAATAATGCGCCAGTTATCCTAATTGTTTAAATTAAAATACGTTGTTACACTAGTGGCATCTGTATAATGGTTCGTGTGGTAGACGTCGATAAATCAACAGTATGCAAAATCCAAAGTGTATTGACGTTGTACCAGATATGCTAGAACGAACAAACTATCTTTTATTCTTGTTAAACAATCGTTTCTTATCTTTCCCAGCTTTTTATTATCTTTTGTATGCACTAATTCACAAAACTGTTCGTTAAAAGAACAAAAAGTAACAGAGATCTTTTCTAATGCGTACAGTTTGAACAGTGATTTTCGTTCATGTTTTTCATGCCGCCATCTTTGAATTGATCTGGATTATTAGTGCGGCACACGAAAATTGCTTACTTGGGTTCGATTCCCAAACCCGCACATATGATTGGAGATTTAAAAAAAAAAGCTTTTTCTACCCCAAAAAAGACGAATGACCCTAAGGTTAAAACCTCTAAAATCGAACGAAACAAAAAAGCTGCTATTAAGTTCACTATCTGCCAGAGTTTACAATTTTCGCATTCGTGAACAGAATAAGGCGATATTTCACCTACTTCGACCAGCAATAAAAAAGCAAACATACGATGTAACATTCTTTGTTCTCCAACTTTTCTCGATAAAAGACAGCATTGGATCTCATCTTTTCGCGGTATAATATGAGATGATATTTTCGCGCCTAATGTAAAACTGCCGAATAGCTAATGGTTTCGCAAAAATTCACAAAAATGAGTAGATACAGATCCTTAGAATGAAAATACTGCAATAATGTGGGGAAATAAATTCTATAATGTAATATATTAATGGTTTTTCTTGAACTTAATTTATCACGAGGTTCGAAGCTGCAAAATTATCACGCTTCCATACTGCATTGTCAGCAAATTCTCGCAATTTCTTGAAAGGTGAAAAGTTGGATCCGTGCCTACTAAAGATGAAAAATCTGTGCGATAAACTGCTTGTCGTGGGAATGAGCGAATATTTTAACCTCTGCTATCTGCCCAACCTAAATATCCGCAATACAATACGTTAGATTCCACTGAATATGGAATCCGGTGAATTTGAGTTAAAACAGTCTGTTTAACGCGTTTTTGACTGCCGCTCTTTTTGAATTTTAAAAAAAAACGCGGTTTTGTGCTTTTAGTACAACGCCGCGTTTACCGCTCTGCCATCATTGCGGACAATCGCATTGACTTACATGTATTCAAAATTATAATTGACAGCTGCTTTCCGTTGTCGTTCCGCTTCCATCGCCATTGCATTTAGGCCTTAACTCCTTGAACGGTTCGGCGGAGATCCCTCATCCAAAATTTCTGCCGGAACTCAGCCATGACCAAATTTGTTTCAGCGTGAAATCTACCTTCGTGTATTTTTCGGATTATAACCCTCGCAAACGGGTGTGATTTTGGTATTCACATGGGTGTTTTTTGTGATGCAGACTTTTCCACGTTCTGAAGTCTGTCTGTGACTTGTATAATGCCGTTCTTGATAACGGCGCACAAGTGTTGAAAAGCTCCCTTCTTCGGTGCTTCTCCATTTTTCCTGATTTCTGCCACTTCATTTGGGTAGAAAGTGGCTTGCATGATTTTAACTATAAGTGATAGTCCTTCCTCTAGTTCAATCGTGGTGAGCGGGCCAGATCGCGCGTCATGCGCGATACCCTGATTGGTGATGAGCGGGGCAGATCACGCCTCGTGCGCGATACCCTGATTGGTGATGAGCGGGCCAGATCGCGCCTCATGTGCGATACCCTGATTGTTTGTTTTCCTCATGTTGTAAATAGCTCTTGTTAGCCATGCAATGTGTCTTACAGTTCTCTCATATGAATTATGATGCTTGTATTCGGAAATGCTGTCAGCGCAATCCCTATCTTTCGTTGCAACCAGTAATGTCTTTGGTTGTTTAAGTGTTTCTTGTTCCGCAGTGGCGTCATATTTGTAGCCAGTTAGTGGATATTTCATTCTTGTTTGTATGCATTCTGGGCCATGTAACCAGAAACTCAACTTGTCTTCGAGTAACCGTTTGACTGGGATTCCTCTTGATACCAGATCAGCGGGATTTTCTTTCGTGCATAGGGACCATTCATAAATTACGTAAAATTGCCCAAAATTGACTCCCCCCTCCCCCCATGTAACAAATTGTCACAAATTTCTTCATCCCCCTCCCCTCCCCTGTTACGTAACAAATTCCTAGAATTTTTTTTTTCTTCGGTGAAAACAAGTTACGTAACGATCTAGCTAACTCCCCCTCCCCCCTATGTCACAACATGTCACAACATGTTGTACCCCCCCCCCCCCCCCCCTAAAAGCGTTACGTAATTTATGAATGGTCCCATACGTATCTCCAACATTCGTGGAGTCGTGTATCTTCGTGATTCTGTTCTTGATAAATGTTTCACAGCGTGGGCTCGTGGATTTTATCCAGCTCAAAGCCACCTGAGAATCGCTATAATAATATTCTGACGTGATTCGATTGTGCAAAATTTCCTTTACCTTGGCAGCGAGCTCTGCCAATAGTACCGCCGCCAAGAGCTCTAGGCGAGGCAGTGTGACTTTTTTCAGTGGAGTCGCTCTTGCTTTCGCGCACACAATTTTGTGCTTTCGTTGCCCCTCAAATCGATTGAGTGCAGATAGATGGCGCATCCGTACGCCTTTTCAGATGCATCGCTAAATCCGTGCAAGTCTAGCACGATTGTTTGGCTCGGAATCGTCATCCGAGGTACTTCTATGTGTTTCTGTTCGGCAAGTGATGCCTTATACTCATCCATGCATCGAAAACGGTGTCTGGAACTTCATCGTCCCAGCTAATATTGTGAGTCCATAACTCTTGCATCAAACTTTTTGCTGTTACGATCACGGGTTGTACTAAGCCTAATGGATCGTATAACCTTCGTATTTTGGAGACCATTTGTCTCTTGGTGAGGGCTTTCAAGGCCTTGCTTGTTGCGTTGACACTGGAATACGTCTTTGTTAGGATTCCAGGCAACTCCTAATATTTTGATAACCTCCTGATCTCCAACTTGGATCAGAGGCGCCAGTCTTGTTCTGGTATCCCTGCCAGAGCGCTCATGTCGTTTGCTGCCCACTTTCGTAGCGGAAATCTGCGCCACGGATTTCCGCTACATAATGCCTGTTCAATGTGTTGTTTCATGCACATCAACTCCGTAGTGGTTGATGCTCTGATCATAAGGTTGTCAACGTAAAATGATTGTTGAATAATATTCGCGATATTTGGATTATCTCTCGGCTGCTTCGTGCAGTGCCCTACAGGCCAAAAATGAAGAAGATGCTTCACCATACGTGACAGTCATCAATCTGTATGCTTTCAGTGGTTTTTCTGGGTTGTCTCGCCACAGAATGCATTGCAACCAAGTGTCTTGATCTGCAATCAGTATTTGCCGATACATCTTAGCTATATCGGCCATCAGTACCTTGTCGTGTGTTTTGAATTCGATCAGTTGATCAAACAATTCTCTTTGAATGGTGGGTCCCACGATTTGAATATCATTGAGGGATATCCCGCTAGTCGTCTTGGCACTAGCGTCGAACACTACTCTCACCTTAGTAGATGTGGAATCTGGTTTCACTACGCATGAATGCGGAATGAAGTATTTAACCTTGTGAAGGTCCTCTGCGGCGATGGGTACCATTTCCTCATATTCTTGCATGAAGGCTTTGTATTCGTTGTACAGCCCTGGATTCTGTCCAAGTCGCCGCTCGAGCGACATGAACCTCTTGTTAACTTGTGGGTAAGAGTCACCCAACGACGATGGCTCCCCCCGTAACGGGATTTTCGTGATAAATCTGCCGTCTGCAGCAACTTTGTGAGTGTTGCGAAAGTGCGACTCTGCCTCGCATTCATCAATTTCTTTTGGTTCCCAGTCCTTTACGCCAGACTCTTCAAGACGCCAAAATTTCTCGTTTTATTTGGCTAATTCATCTTGTGGATAATTCGATTCGATTTTGCTGCAGGTCGATGCAGCCAGTGATGCGGTGCTGAAGCTTCCATGTTGGAACAATCCACACGCAATCCAGCCTAAAGCTGATGCTTGATAAGTAGGACCGGTGGAAGTACTGATTCGTCCAGGTCCCAAAACCTTATAAAATATTCTTGCTCCGAGAAGAATATCTATCTCTCTTGATTTGTGAAATTCGGGATCGGCTAGATCCAAACCGTCGGGAATTTCCATTGCATTTTTGTCTATTGTTGTGTTTGGCTGGTCATCCAGGATTCTGGGAACGATCATCAATTCGATTTCTTCTTGGTAACAGTGAACGTGTGAGGCAATTATCGTTTTAATGCCCCGCTTAGCATGTGATTGTCCGGTGATACCGTTAATCATTACGTTGATAGGGTGTTGCGGGATTCCTAGTGCGTGAGCAGATTTTTCGTTAATCTTTTCGACTTGGCTGCCCGAGTCCAATAAACATCTAAATTCTTCTTGGCTTAGTCACGCTGTCGTGCTGATGGATGCTTGCGTAGCATCTTTTCCTCTTTGTGCATCTGGAACGTGCTCCGTTTTGGCAGATTCCTCCCTATGAAGCATTGTGTGATGCTTTCCACTGAATTTTTGACATGTTTTCGTCAACTTGCATAACTTCGTTCCGTGTCCTTTTCCGAAACAATTGAAACAGTTTCTTGCAACTTTAATTGTTTCCCATCGCGCGGGAACGTCTAATTTTGAAAAAGTAGGACATCTATACACATTATGTCCCTTCTTGTTACAGACGAAGCACCGATATGCTTCTCTTTTTTCATTTTGTGGTGCTGCTTTGCCGCTTGCTGTGGCTGCGGCTCGTTGTTGGGGTCGGGTAGAACCTGAATGCGCCGATTTGGCGGCGGCTTTGCACGAGAGCTGATTTGCAAATCTCTCTAACTCGCGTTTGAATTCCTCCCATTTATACATTTTTGAAGGTCCATTTTTTCTTCAATGCGTGATAGCGCCTGTTCATCCAAGCGCTCTTTTACTATGCACACCAACAGCCCGTCGGCAATGCAATTAAGCTGCTGGTGGTCTTCGTTAGCAATTTATTTTGTAGCGGACAACAATGTGTCTACTGTGTCGATCAAACCAAGAATTGTCTTCTGTGACGGCTTACTGATTTTTCGCATTTTCAGTAAGTTGAAAAAATATCCCTCAAAGGCTATCCGTTTCTTATAAAATCTCTCCTCCAGTTTGATCCATGCCTCGTTGAATGGTAAACCGGAGTTTTCGAGAGCCTTGCAAGTGTACGTTGAGCTTTCTAGGTCTCTAGGATTTAGTCATTGCCGACTGGAACTTTGATTTACAATCAGTTATAAACATTATTCAATCATATTTATTTTCATTAATTCAACAGCGATTGATTGATAATCGTTCTGTAAATTGAAACTTGACGATGATTGATGTTATAGTGAACTAGAGTCACTTACTCCATGAACCAGTATACACTCAGGTTTTTTTTACGCGGGGGATACAGGCCGCGTAAATGAAAACCGCGTAAATTTCAAAATCCGTGTAAAAAAAACCGCGTAAAAAAAACTTGAGTGTATAACATTTTTATAAGCCACTTAGAATCCAATTTTGAGTTTCAGACACTTTATAACATTCGTTACCTCTTATACTACCCCCAGAACTTGCCCATTAAGATCAGGTGCCCTTACAATAGTCACAAATGAGCTAGATATGAAACTTTGGGGATTTTTATGCCCATTTTTTGATTATGGAGGGGTTGACCTTAAGGTCATTCGCCTCTTTTTTCGGGTTAGAAAAATCTCTCGTGCGCGATACTCTGATTGGTGATGAGCGGGCCAGATCACGCCTCGTGCGCGATACCCTGATTGGTGATGAGCGGGCCAGATCGCGCCTCATGTGCGATACCCTGATTGTTTGTTTTCCTCATGTTGTAAATAGCTCTTGTTAGCCATGCAATGTGTCTTACAGTTCTGTCATATGAATTATGATGCTTGTATTCGGAAATGCTGTCAGCGCAATCCCTATCTTTCGTTGCAACCAGTAATGTCTTTGGTTGTTTAAGTGTTTCTTGTTCCGCAGTGGCGTCATATTTGTAGCCAGTTAGTGGATATTTCATTCTTGTTTGTATGCATTCTGGGTCATGTAACCAGAAACTCAACTTGTCTTCGAGTAACCGTTTGACTGGGATTCCTCTTGATACCAGATCAGCGGGATTTTCTTTCGTGCATAGGGACCTCCCCTGTTACGTAACAAATTCCTAGAAATTTTTTTTTTCTTCGGTGAAAACAAGTTACGTAACGATCTAGCTAACTCCCCCTCCCCCCTATTTCACAACATGTCACAACTTGTTGTACCTCCCCCCCCCCCCCCTAAAAGCGTTACGTAATTTATGAATGGTCCCATACGTATCTCCAACATTCGTGGAGTCGTGTATCTTCGTCGTGTATCTTCGTGATTCTGTTCTTGATAAATGTTTCACAGCGTGGGCTCGTGGATTTTATCCAGCTCAAAGCCACCTGAGAATCGCTATAATAATATTCTGACGTGATTCGATTGTGCAAAATTTCCTTTACCTTGGCAGCGAGCTCTGCCAATAGTACCGCCGCCAAGAGCTCTAGGCGAGGCAGTGTGACTTTTTTCAGTGGAGTCACTCTTGCTTTCGCGCACACAATTTTGTGCTTTCGTTGCCCCTCAAATCGATTGAGTGCAGATAGATGGCGCATCCGTACACCTTTTCAGATGCATCGCTAAATCCGTGCAAGTCTAGCACGATTGTTTGGCTCGGAATCGTCATCCGAGGTACTTCTATGTGTTTCTGTTCGGCAAGTGATGCCTTATACTCATCCATGCATCGAAAACGGTGTCTGGAACTTCATCGTCCCAGCTAATATTGTGAGTCCATAACTCTTGCATCAAACTTTTTGCTGTTACGATCACGGGTTGTACTAAGCCTAATGGATCGTATAACCTTCGTATTTTGGAGACCATTTGTCTCTTGGTGAGGGCTTTCAAGGCCTTGCTTGTTGCGTTGACACTGGAATACGTCTTTGTTAGGATTCCAGGCAACTCCTAATGTTTTGATAACCTCCTGATCTCCAACTTGGATCAGAGGCGCCAGTCTTGTTCTGGTATCCCTGCCAGAGCGCTCATGTCGTTTGCTGCCCACTTTCGTAGCGGAAATCTGCGCCACGGATTTCCGCTACATAATGCCTGTTCAATGTGTTGTTTCATGCTCATCAACTCCGTAGTGGTTGATGCTCTGATCATAAGGTTGTCAACGTAAAATGATTGTTGAATAATATTCGCGATATTTGGATTATCTCTCGGCTGCTTCGTGCAGTGCCCTACAGGCCAAAAATGAAGAAGATGCTTCACGATACGTGACAGTCATCAATCTGTATGCTTTCAGTGGTTTTTCTGGGTTGTCTCGCCACAGAATGCATTGCAACCAAGTGTCTTGATCTGCAATCAGTATTTGCCGATACATCTTAGCTATATCGGCCATCAGTACCTTGTCGTGTGTTTTGAATTCGATCAGTTGATCAAACAATTCTCTTTGAATGGTGGGTCCCACGATTTGAATATCATTGAGGGATATCCCGCTAGTCGTCTTGGCACTAGCGTCGAACACTACTCTCACCTTAGTAGATGTGGAATCTGGTTTCACTACGCATGAATGCGGAATGAAGTATTTAACCTTGTGAAGGTCCTCTGCGGCGATGGGTACCATTTCCTCATATTCTTGCATGAAGGCTTTGTATTCGTTGTACAGCCCTGGATTCTGTCCAAGTCGCCGCTCGAGCGACATGAACCTCTTGTTAACTTGTGGGTAAGAGTCACCCAACGACGATGGCTTCCCCCGTAACGGGATTTTCGTGATAAATCTGCCGTCTGCAGCAACTTTGTGAGTGTTGCGAAAGTGCGACTCTGCATCGCATTCATCAATTTCTTTTGGTTCCCAGTCCTTTACGCCAGACTCTTCAAGACGCCAAAATTTCTCGATTAATTTGGCTAATTCATCTTGTGGATAATTCGATTCGATTTTGCTGCAGGTCGATGCAGCCAGTGATGCGGTGCTGAAGCTTCCATGGTGGAACAATCCACACGCAATCCAGCCTAAAGCTGATGCTTGATAAGTAGGACCGGTGGAAGTACTGATTCGTCCAGGTCCCAAAACCTTATAAAATATTCTTGCTCCGAGAAGAATATCTATCTCTCTTGATTTGTGAAATTCGGGATCGGCTAGATCCAAACCGTCGGGAATTTCCATTGCATTTTTGTCTATTGTTGTGTTTGGCTGGTCATCCAGGATTCTGGGAACGATCATCAATTCGATTTCTTCTTGGTAACAGTGAACGTGTGAGGCAATTATCGTTTTAATGCCCCGCTTAGCATGTGATTGTCCGGTGATACCGTTAATCATTACGTTGATAGGGTGTTGCGGGATTCCTAGTGCGTGAGCAGATTTTTCGTTAATCTTTTCGACTTGGCTGCCCGAGTCCAATAAACATCTAAATTCTTCTTGGCTTAGTCACGCTGTCGTGCTAATGGATGCTTGCGTAGCATCTTTTCCTCTTTGTGCATCTGGAACGTGCTCCGTTTTGGCAGATTCCTCCCTATGAAGCATTGTGTGATGCTTTCCACTGAATTTTTGACATGTTTTCGTCAACTTGCATAACTTCGTTCCGTGTCCTTTTCCGAAACAATTGAAACAGTTTCTTGCAACTTTAATTGTTTCCCATCGCGCGGGAACGTCTAATTTTGAAAAAGTAGGACATCTATACACATTATGTCCCTCCTTGTTACAGACGAAGCACCGATATGCTTCTCTTTTTTCATTTTGTGGTGCTGCTTTGCCGCTTGCTGTGGCTGCGGCTCGTTGTTGGGGTCGGGTAGAACCTGAATGCGCCGATTTGGCGGCGGCTTTGCACGAGAGCTGATTGGCAAATCTCTCTAACTCGCGTTTGAATTCCTCCCATTTATACATTTTTGAAGGTCCATTTTTTCTTCAATGCGTGATAGCGCCTGTTCATCCAAGCGCTCTTTTACTATGCACACCAACAGCCCGTCGGCAATGCAATTAAGCTGCTGGTGGTCTTCGTTAGCAATTTATTTTGTAGCGGACAACAATGTGTCTACTGCGTCGATCAAACCAAGAATTGTCTTCTGTGACGGCTTACTGATTTTTCGCATTTTCAGTAAGTTGAAAAAATATCCCTCAAAGGCTATCCGTTTCTTATAAAATCTCTCCTCCAGTTTGATCCATGCCTCGTTGAATGGTAAACCGGAGTTTTCGAGAGCCTTGCAAGTGTACGTTGAGCTTTCTAGGTCTCTAGGATTTAGTCATTGCCGACTGGAACTTTGATTTACAATCAGTTATAAACATTATTCAATCATATTTATTTTCATTAATTCAACAGCGATTGATTGATAATCGTTCTGTAAATTGAAACTTGACGATGATTGATGTTATAGTGAACTAGAGTCACTTACTCCATGAACCAGTATACACTCAGGTTTTTTTTACGCGGGGGATACAGGCCGCGTAAATGAAAACCGCGTAAATTTCAAAATCCGTGTAAAAAAAACCGCGTAAAAAAAACTTGAGTGTATAACATTTTTATAAGCCACTTAGAATCCAATTTTGAGTTTCAGACACTTTATAACATTCGTTACCTCTTATACTACCCCCAGAACTTGCCCTTACAATAGTCACAAATGAGCTAGATATGAAACTTTGGGGATTTTTATGCCCATTTTTTGATTATGGAGGGGTTGACCTTAAGGTCATTCGCCTCTTTTTTCGGGTTAGAAAAATCTCTAAAGAAAAATTTCTAACCCTATGTGCGGGGTTGGGAATTAAACCCAGATGAGTTGAGTACAAAACAATCGATTTACCAACTACGCTATGCTCATTCCTTGCCTATTTTGATATAGCTTCAATCTTTTTAAATATATGGTAAAATCAATTTTAATGGGAAATTCGTTCATAAACACACTTAGAATCCCATATCTCCAAGACCACTACGATCGAAAAAAGAACTTTCACTTTTTCTTTCAACAGATAAATATTTCCTGATCTTATCGAATGGTGAGTCTAGTTTCAGAGAGATTGCATGAGTCAAAGTTCCAAAGGGTTTAAAATTACTAAAACATTTACAAACAGTTACAAAAGTTTCAAAAAGGAACAATAGAGTAAACATATACAAGAGTTGGCATGACCCAATTATATTTCAGAAATTGAATTCGTATTGCCGATGCCAAATATTTTTATAATGCATGAAACGTCGAGATTTTATGCTATCATGAAAAAATTTGTCTTGGCGAAAAGGGACTTTTTGGGACTTAACCTATTTGGCACCTTTTGTTCTTTCTTATATGAAGAATCACTCCAAAAATCGACTTTTTTACCGAGGCCCGGAGAGCCGAGTGTCATATACCATTCGATTCAGTTCGTTGAGATTGGAAAATGTCTGTGTGTGTCATTTAAGCTCACAATTCTCTCAGAGATGGTTGAACCAATTTACAGGTTGAACGGTACGGTCACAGCAAATTCCTATATAAACTGGTAACACCAAAGTGTCTAATAGCCGTAAGCTCAAACGCGTACTAACTATTTTTAAATCGGACTAACTTTTAAACCGGCCTAAACTATTTGGTAAGCTTTAAACCAACGATGCTGTCATTTATATGGCTGCGTTCTGATCTGCGATACACGACAATGTTAAAAAACAACAAATTCATGTTAAAGAAAATGAGTAAATTAGACAACATGGATAATTGTTTTTCATTCCGATATTTTCTTGCAGTAAAATAGCTTTTCTTCGTCATATGTCTCGTTCCATAGCGTGTGAGAACAATTTTGTCAACATGTAACTGATATGTTTCTGAACTTAGAACTTTAACTTGGTGGATAGTTTATAGTTGGCCGATGATGTACTGCATTTTGTAGTGACATAATATTTAATGCACAAAAAAAATAAGATTAAAGTGGTTGAAACCTCGTTTGTAACTGGTGCCATGATAGTTATTTTAAACTTTGATTAAAAAATTGGTTGAAATATTTCAATTTGAATTAAAAATGAACTGTGAATATCATTCTAATTGAACACGATTCCTGTCGACACGGGAGGAGAATATTTATATTCGTTTCAAGCTAATTTTCACAAGTTTGGAATAAATATCAATTATAAATAGGTTAGATCACACTCTGCGAATTAAAATTGTACACGTTTTTTCAGCGAAGCTTAAATAAAAAGTAAACAAAGGTCAAACAAAAAATTACACTTTGACAGAATGATCACAAGTGTTATATTTCATATTGTTGATTGCATATTTCTGTAATGCATCAATGCAGATTGGAATGATTTTATTTGCTAACAAACTTTCTACGATTTTATAAATAAACAGAAATGAAAGTTTTGAGCATCCTAGTAATATATTTTTACGAAAAAATATATTGATCGCCATTGCGTTCGCAATCAATTTTAAAATATTTTTATTTGGATATTTTATGTGAGTTTATTCATATAGGAAAAATGCGTATATTTAAAATCTTTTATTTAATCTTTGCCTAGGGTATTTATGGAGTTACTTTGTAAGCAGTTAACATTCTGATTCAATTTGTAAACTGGGAGTGAAAATAAGAAAATTTATAAAATAGTGCATTTTACGATCTACATCCGATTGTCATTTATTTGGATCTATCCAATGAAAAAAAACTATTTTTTTTCGTTATTCACTTTCTTTGATGTAAGATACGAAAGATATATGGGCAATAATTCGTGATATGTTATTGATTTATATTGAGGAATAAAATGATCCCACTTATTCTCACAGCGATATGTAAAAGAAAATAATCAAACCAATTCGTATTGCAGTTTTGATTCTAATTCACAAAAACAATTTTGATCTGAATATGCGATATTCGATTCGATTTATCGTAACTCTCCGATGAGCAATTGGAATCAAGCGTGTAGACAGAAGGAAAGAACAGAGAAATCAAAAATACAGGTAAATATAGTTCGACGGTGGTTGTCTTTCCTACCTGTTAAACTGGCTTATTTATTGCCATCTTTATTGCGAGCAAAGAGAGCCATATTGATCCAGAAGAAAGCCGAAGAGAAGATTGAAAATAACGAAGTATGCGCAAGAGGAGCATGTCATATTTTTGTCTTTTTCCGGTACAATGATGCTGTCATTTGCATTACTGCGTTCTGATCGGCAATACACGGCAATGTTAAAAACCGTACAATGAGGTTAAATGAAATTTCACTGTTTATGCCATATATTAATATTTTTAAAATAATTTTGGAATCCTCGATTTAGCTTAAACAAAGTAACATTACAATTATTTAAGATTCAAGTGGCTAATACTACGTTCACACAACAAGTAAGAACGTGTTTTAACGCTATCTCGATGACATTTTTCTTGTTGCTATTTATTATAACATGTTTTAACTCTGTAGTGTGAACATAGTATACAACGTTATTTCGCTATTTTGCTAATAATGGTGCATACTATCGTGAACGTTATAGAGTTGTATTGTTAGTGTCTAGCCACTCCAAGAATTGAAAAAGCTTCTCTAACATTATATTTAGTAGTCAGACTGACTATTTCAAATTAAATCAAATGCTTACAGAACAATAATGGAAGCTTGCCTTTTTTGGAAACGTTTGTATTAGTTGCTGTTCTGCAGCACCAGAAAAAGCCAAAAACAATGATTTATTTGCTTCAGATAATTATGTGGGGTTTGGAAAAGGAATCTGACATTTTAGCCTGGTGGGGCTTATTATACCATCCTACCCAACTACTTCACTAACCATGCATATAGAATTTGGCAGACCTACTTTGCTGAAAATGAAGTAATTCAAATTATCAGTACGAGCTGAGAATTTGACAATTCCAAAAACTGATTTTCAGCGAAGTAAATTTGTCAAATGGGTTACATCCAAATTGCTGAGCTTTCAACATCTTGGATTGCTAAAACGTTCTATTCAACGAAATTTTGCGACGTCGTGCGAAAATTGAGAAAGCTTCAAATCCCGATTACAAAATAATAAATTACAATTAATTACTTCCTATAGTCTGCAATCTGTCTGATAATCAATTGACAGTTATAACTTAACAAATTAAACCTGACACTTGATGCAGACAGTGAATCTTCAGGAAGCACCTCGACAAAATGCGGTGTAAACCGTAACTCAAAATTTCCTCGACCAATCGTACTGAATTTTGCACAGTTTTTCTTCTTCACATCATTGCCCAGGTAACTACAAAAGCTTGCAAAATGCTTGATACTATTATTTTTTCAATAGCATTTTCATCGTTTTTTAGCAATAATCGGACTTTGGATTCAAAGTGCTACGAAAAGTTCGAAAATCGACCAAGAAATAAAAGCTCCATTTGTTACTTGTGGAGTGATGTTAAAAACAACTATGCAAATGTATCAACGATTGGTCCAGCAGATTTTGAGTCATGGTGTACACCGCAAAACCAGTTTTCGACGTGGCACCTGACTGAATAAACAATCTTTGCACCGAAAAAAAATTAAGGAATCCATTTTTTTGCCGATAATACTTTACACAACCGACACGATTTAGGCGATTCTTCCGCATTCAACTTTTTGTGTCATTTTTCCAAGTCATCTGTCCAGTCTCAACTGTCACAACTTCTTTCTAACCCTGTGCATTTCTGTTCTACCACTAAGAATTAAACGACAATTTGTTCCAAAGTGGAAATGCTAATCGTCCAAGACCTGATGGAAAATTATAAATAGTGAAACAATATAAGCAAGCTTCGATATTATTTAAATAACGATCAAAATGAGAATATTTGTAGCAGATTGTTTGCCGTCATAGTGTTACATAGGTTGCATGGCATGGCTTTATTTACAATCTTTTATTTAATCTTAGTTTGGATTCTTTCGAAAGCAGTAAAAATATAAGAAAACTTCCACTTGCATTTTGTGGTCTTTGTGAGAAGATATAAGTAGACAAGGGTACACATTGTGATTATATATTCTTTTCTTTTCCTCTAGTTAAACTAACTAAAAATGTGGGTAAATTAAACAGCTTCACTCATTTTGATAGCCATAAGTAAACTAACAAACGCAAACAATTTTTATTTACTGCAGCTCTGCATCCAATTATAAAATTTTGTTCTACGGTTTGTTTCAAAATGATTCGACTTCTGCTAACCTACAATATAACTCTTCGACATAGCATTTTCAAATGAGCGTGCAGCACCTTATGGATAGGACGATAAAGAATATAAAAAAATGACATTTAAAACTCGATTATACCTGTTTTTCGTACGGGATAAAACTTGCTTACTTGCCCTCATATGGTTTGTGTGCAACATGGGCCATAATATTGCACATAAAGGTCGAAAAGTTGATTCAAATTATTGAGATGTGTGCAAGAGGAACATGGCGCCCCTGTACTGTTTTAATTTGGCTTCAGGATGCAGCCATTTCTGCGATGACAGGTACTAACGTCTTAGACCGGACTAAACTCAGGCCTAAAATCAAAGATAGTACCGTGCGGCGGTACCAACTAGCTTCAAGCTTACCGCTATAAATGATGTAATACATATTAAATAAGTACTGTATCGATTTTGTTGGCTATTTTCGGCAAATTTAAGACTAAGAGAAACGAAAGCAATGAAATTGAAAGACGGATAGGTATTCTATAGTGAATCAGTTACAAACTTAGAACGGAAAACTATGAGTAGGCAGGCTCATATGGACATGATCGAAAAGAAATGTGAAGAGTCCTTTGTCTTCTGCTAAGTAGGAGTTGGGCGTTGCACCCAAGTCTACCGCGTGGTCTTTGATTGAACATAACTCATCATCATGTTTTAGCATGCGACGCCGGCAAAATAAACTTCTTAAATACTCGCCCAGAACGACCATGCGATCATTCTTTTCCCTTTCTGCTATCATCCAAGGTTGTATAATTTTCATTCGCTTGAATGCGAATTAAACTCATCTGCCGAATGGCTTTCCGTGCTAGATTTATCGAAAGGCAATACTTGAAAGAACCATCGAACAGATTGAAAACGAGAGCCGAAATCAAGCTCGAGAGAGTGAGAGCGACGGGAGACAGAGAATAAACTAACTCACAGCATAGGTTCATTCATATGCCATTCTCCTCAGACCATTATCGTGTAGGCTGTGAGTCCACACTCGCACGAATTTTCGGAGCCAAGAATCATGAGAATGAAATTCGCAATAATTGAATGAATCGCTTTCGCGTGAATGCCATTCGTGAACGCCATTTCGATGCCGGTGCTGTTACTGTTCTTGTGCGCGTTGGTTATAAGTATCTGCGTAATTGATTCTCTTGCAAAAGGAACATCGGAATACTGCTAGCGGCTGGTGGCTATAAAGTGTTCTGCCTCGCTTTCCTGATTAGGAAGGAACTGATTTTAATGGGCTGCTTCCGTCTCCGGGAATCAAAATATTGCGTGAAAAATTACCTGATATACTAAATGAAAGCGTGCACGTCTGTCGTTAAATGGAGCGCAGTGTTCAAGGCAAGCTTGTTGATTGCTGAGTGAACGTCGGTTTTTTCCCGTTTCGCTTTGTGCTGTGATGATGCACACGTCGAACCTCATAATAGTTTGTTCATCCCCCTCTCTCTGTTCATGCGATGAATACAATGCCTGATGAGTAACGTAGTTGAGTAGAGGCTGGCACAATCTAGCTTAGAATTGCTCACACAGCATTTCGTTCGATGGATGAAGCAAATTCTTCCGAATGCCACGCTCACTAAATCTGGAGGCAGCATTTTCATGCGAATGTGATTTTCGCCACTCGTGAGAATTTTTTTTGAAAGAATGTGTGTTGTGTTTGGCTGCCGGATAAAGAGTCAGTAGATAAAAAGGCTACCAGTTGCATAGCGTTCGAACGTGTGCAGATGCCCAGTGATTTGCAAAGAAATTATCGCGCTTCAAATGATGTGTGTGTGTGTGTGTGTGTATTACTACCAACCATTGCAGCATGTCCACCGCCCATAGCACTGGGCTGTCCTCTCATTATAAATTGATCAAGCATTACCCACTAACCATAATCACGAGCCATTGCATGAAGAGTCAAAAAGGATATGAATGATAGGAATGAAATTGTCGCCATTTTTCGGTCTATAACACTATAAGGAAATATTTTGTATTCTCTGCAAACTTATGACTAAACGATACTATAGTCACTGTGCTATAGTGTTTTTAAACAGTTCATCAAAACTTTTTTCTTTTTCAAATATTTGGCACAGTGTATTGCGTAAGACAGAGTTATTCGGAAATTGAAATTTGAAAATGAATAATTGAAATCTACAGGTCCAATGCAAGCTATCCTAGCAAGTGCAGAGTAGGAAACAGAAATTGAATGTCAAAAAAATATACATTACCGCCATCATCAGTAAGAATTTTTGTAGAACAAAACGGTGGGGTTATTTTCAATTTTCGCAAGCAAATTATAGGTAATTATTGTATGCAACTTTTTTTCAACACTAACATATAAATTCTACGTTGCAATACGGGTTCTACAAGGTAGAAGAACCATATTTTAGAATGAATTGATTTTGATGAACCGTATAATTTGAAATATTATAAATTGTATTTAAACTGACATTTTCACTTAATGTATTTTTATATGTATTCTACCATTGTAAGCTATTTTGTTAGTGCTTCCATCAAATAGGTCATATATAATCACAGTTCACTATATTACATTAAGTTGAACATTTACAAGTTTTCCTACACATATCCGATCAAAATGAAATAACAGAATTTTATTGCAATGCTGGTTTCGTAACAGGTTGAGTTGTAAATGTAGCCAACTTATCGAAAAAAAAAAGATTTGCATATAAGAGCAATATAGTATCCACTCGGTCCTTGAGAAAGGCCTAGGGGACCTGGGTTAATTCGGACCTAGTAAGCGTTCAATGGCGAATCCAGGGGAAGGGTCCTGGGGGTCCGGACCCCTCCCGAAATTTTTCAACTTGTTGAGAAATTTTAAAATAGTTTCTAATTTAATTCATTTTAAACTCAAATTCGTTCCAAATTAAATTAGACCACCAAAAATGATTTTAATTAAATGAGGTTATTGTTCAAAGAACATTTCAAAATCGAAGTTTCGAACCCTCTCCGATTTTTTTGATCCGACCCTGTAACGGTTTATGAGCTATTGATCTGAAATGTGTTCACCGACTTGCTGGACTTATTTTTTGCTGGAAAGCCTGATCAATTAAACATATTTTAGCTGATATGGTTCGATCTCTTACTTTTATTGTGTATAAACACTTCACCGCAAAAGTACATCAGAAGTTTGAATTACCCCAACCCTGGACCGCTTATGCAAAATGTATCAGACCATCAAACTTTTTATCAGATTGTTTCTGACCACTAGAACTTTTCTTTCTTATCGATATGTTAAACATGCATTATAACTTTAAACGAGAGAAAGTAATAATCGATTTAGCTGTCTGCGACAACGATATATGTTAAGTAATGTGCATATACGAGTAACCACAGACATTTTCTGAATTTTAATGAGGTATTAATTTTATAATATTTATTTTATGGCTGTACGTGTAGATTTTGTCTGTAATAATTTGCAGACTGAATTGGCTGTTCTTTATCTTTTAGATAAAAATAAAAAAAATGTTTTTCATTCTTTTTTGTGAGAACGGGTAGTTGGTTAATCGATTACCTTGTACGCAGCTCACCCCGCACATAGGGTTAGAGATTTTTCCAAAAGAGATTTCTCTAACTCGAAAAGAGGCGAATGACTCTAAGGTTAAAACCTCTATAATCAAAAAATTAAAAACAAAATTGTTTTTTGTGGAATACATTGAAGACCCGATTGATAGTTGGTAGTTTGATGGGCTTTAGCAGACGAACCGAGCTGATTTCGAGTAAATCCTTACTTGAGTATATTTTCCATTTCTTAGAGATCCGAAATTAAATTAAGAAATTATGGACTTTTAACCCTAGAACGGTTTTGTGGGGTACATTTGAACCCCAGGGCTATTTGCAATCCCTGTAATTCTGTTACGGTTTATTTTAACTGCAAGCAATCTTTGTCATAAATCATTTTTATTATTAAACTTCTATTATAGCAGGCGATACCTATTCGTTTCACTTGATCAACTTAACAGTGCCCGTTTAAAGTTTGTCTGGGGTACAAATGTACCCCACAAAACCGTTTACGTTAGTGTTTTGTCATGCGTACATAATTCGGAAAACTGATTATATCTTTTTCTGTAAGCAAAATATCGATACATAGTAAGCGAGAAACTTGTATAAAATAGTGTAAGCTTCAACATTGCTGAACAATAGAATTTGTTATTTAATAAAATAAAGCTACTACAGCAAAGTAACTATAAAATGCGCTTGGATCATAATTTTTGCTTTAGCGGATGAAAGAGGCAAAACTCATTCGTGAATATGATTTGTATTTAATATGTATCACGCACTACTCATCATCTTCTGTATCCCAGGGTCTGGAGCACACTTACTTTATATACACTACAATGCACTGGCTCTACCTATTCCTTTGACACCTTCCTGTTTTATCACCGTTACTGCATATTGCTGTATCTTTACTGTTTGTGTTAGCGTTTGATGTTCAAAAAATCATCGGAATAAATACACTTTTTGACTGGTTTTGGAACTATTTACTTTTAGTTCAAAAGACAATTTAATAATCTTCACAACGCAGTGTAGAAGGTTAAAATCGGTTATAAACTACCGGAGTTATAGAAATATTTAGGGAAAATGGGAATTTTGGCATATTTTAAACATTTATTCTATAAAAATTTTAATATTACATAATAAAATAGACCAAACACAAATATTTTTAAACAGGCTGGTTTACGATTGATTTTAGAACAAAACTATCCAATTTATTTATAAATTGAATGTACCCCACAAAACCGTTTACGTATAGAAAACGTCACGAAACCGTTGTAGGGTTTATAAATTGTAATGATCTTTGTTTTCAGTTTACTTCAGGCTCATAGTTTTCGGACCATGCTTCGCGCGGATTCTCAGACGGAAATCGCTGGAAGTTCTTACGTCTTTTAGATATTCCACAAACAATTTCAAACTTACCTAATTTACGTCCAAAAGAAAAAATAACCTCCCCTTTAGAAGTTTATTCTCCACAACACTATATATAGATTTTTTTTACAGATCGACTTCGACGAATCAAGTTTTTATGAGAAACAATATTCAGATTACCCAATTGTTGTCACTTTAGCTACTTTATGCTCCATACGAGACGCTTTTCTTAAATAGACATTGTTGATGGAAAGTATATATAATTTGCATACTTTGAGAAAATTTAATATGGATCCAATCTATGTTTTGTTATTTATTACACCATGATGATTGCCTAAAATGTGCTTTTTGCAAATTTCGTATCTAATGATATCCCAATAAATAGAAGAAGAAAGCAATATATAAATCTTCAAATATTCAATTCCGCCGTAACGTCTCTTATGTATACTTCGAGTGTACTGAAAACTTAAAACGCGTTTTTCTCGAAACCATTTTTTAGCTGATCGAAATGTAACTAGAGCAAATGATTTTTTTATCGTTTTGAAATTTTCACAGTGCAATAGGATTTCGTTTTTGGCAACAATTTTATTTTATTCAGTTACCAAAACCGGAACCGTGCCAAAAATAGAACCATATTTTTAAAGTGTGGATTTTCAATTTACGACTTCTAAAATGTTTCAAGGATGTTTAATATTATGTGAAATGGAATGAGATGAGAAAAAATTAGCAAATTCAATTTTATTCATGTTTAATCAAATTCAGCCGTCATCCAGTAGAATTCTCGAGATAACGGGCATAGCTCAATCAGTAAATCGATTGCCTTGAGATTTAAAAAAAAACATTTCTCTAACCCAAAAAGAGGCAAATGGCCCTAAGGTTAAATTCTCTATAACCAAAATAAAAAAGTAAAATTCTCACAATATTCGCGCACTTCTCGGGCGCAATGCCCCTTGTTACGGAGGTGTAACATTTAATCCCAATCGCTTTTATTCGTTCCACTGGACGTCAAAACTCAAACGATTCACTGCATGATAGTGTTGATTTCGCTCATGGGGCTGTTATCTTTTCTTTCTGAAAATTAATGAACAACTTTGTTTGAAAAACACAGCTCTTTTAAAATTGCTATGCTTGAAGATATGTAGGTTTGAAAAACAAAACATTTTTGTTATAAAAATCACTTGCAACTGTTCAAACAAAATGGATTGAAACATCAGTGCTACGTTAAAAATATGCGCCAATGAAAGTTCCAAAAATCTCTAGAACAATGCATTTGAGAGGTAAACAACCCGATTTTTCAAGAGCCACCCTACCTCAAATCTTTTTAAAAAAATATAACAAATTAACCATTATACATCGCCCTGTTTATTCAGCAAACTTGCTCCCATTTAATTGTGTTATTATGTTGTAGGGAATTGCGCAAGTAAACTTCACATATCTAAACAGTCGATACTTTGAACACCCTAACCACAAGGACCACCCTAATTCCATTCATTTAAAAAATCACCAAAAAAACTAACAAATTTGCCAAAGACATAAAGCCAGGGCCGGCGGAAAGCGTGGGTAGTATGGGTAGTACTACCCACTCGAAAATAACCGAAATTTTGAACCATTTCAAAAAATTTAGATGTGCAACGCATGTATCTCGCACTACACACATTTGAAAACATCGATGTACCACAATTCCATTTGCTCAAACGAACGTGATTTATTGTGAATGTAATGTCAGCGTGTGCATTTCGGAAAGGGAAAAAATCCTTACTAATGGACCCCTCACCCTATGCTTTCTACCCACTCGGGCGTAAAGTGTTTCGCCGCCCCTGCATAACGCTAAAACAAACTATTTGTGTGCTATTAGTTTTGTATTCCTAAATACGGCTTTGGGACGCACTATGGTCAGCTTTCGATATGTAATGAAAATTAAGTGCCAAGTTTTGCAGCGAAGTCGTAATAATCGAAAGAGAAAGAGGCTCGCAATGTTACTAAGGTTCTATTGAAAATTTTCTCCAGAACTAGTCTTATTATGCATGCATGCGCATTCCTCTGTTCTAGACTCTCAAATTGCAAAGACTCTGGGTCTTATTATAAAAATTGATTCCGTCAGACACTAAATAATTCATTTATATACTTATTGTAATCATTAAATACAACACGTATAGTGTAAAATTTAGTTAACCCTTAAATGCTTAACGCTGTTTTAAAACAACATTGCGAAAACAATCTCAAAATTATCACAGTAATGTATTGAAGCTATGAGACAATTTTCACAAAATTTTATAAAAAATTGATTTGCGCCTTTAAGGGTTAATATGACTGTGCTTTACAAACCATTGATTTACTTGCGATGTTTTTTCCGCCAAATTAATTCATGATTTATGTTATTGGGATGCCTTGAACCAAGGTTGTATAATTTTCATTCGCTTGAATGCGAATTAAACTCATCTGCCGAATGGCTTTCCGTGCTAGATTTATCGAAAGGCAATACTTGAAAGAACCATCGAACAGATTGAAAACGAGAGCCGAAATCAAGCTCGAGAGAGTGAGAGCGACGGGAGACAGAGAATAAACTAACTCACAGCATAGGTTCATTCATATGCCATTCTCCTCAGACCATTATCGTGTAGACTGTGAGTCCACACTCGCACGAATTTTCGGAGCCAAGAATCATGAGAATGAAATTCGCAATAATTGAATGAATCGCTTTCGCGTGAATGCCATTCGTGAACGCCATTTCGATGCCGGTGCTGTTACTGTTCTTGTGCGCGTTGGTTATAAGTATCTACGTAATTGATTCTCTTGCAAAAGGAACATCGGAATACTGCTAGCGGCTGGTGGCTATAAAGTGTTCTGCCTCGCTTTCCTGATTAGGAAGGAACTGACTTTAATGGGCTGCTTCCGTCTCCGGGAATCAAAATATTGCGTGAAAAATTACCTGATATACTAAATGAAAGCGTGCACGTCTGTCGTTAAATGGAGCGCAGTGTTCAAGGCATCCCAATAACATAAATCATGAATTAATTTGGCGGAAAAAACATCGCAAGTAAATCAATGGTTTGTAAAGCACAGTCATATTAACCCTTAAAGGCGCAAATCAATTTTTTATAAAATTTTGTGAAAATTGTCTCATAGCTTCAATACATTACTGTGATAATTTTGAGATGGTTTTCGCAATGTTGTTTTAAAACAGCGTTAAGCATTTAAGGGTTAACTAAATTTTACACTATACGTGTTGTATTTAATGATTACAATAAGTATATAAATGAATTATTTAGTGTCTGACGGAATTAATTTTCATTACATATCGAAAGCTGACCATAGTGCGTCCCAAAGCCGTATTTAGGAATACAAAACTAATAGCACACAAATAGTTTGTTTTAGCGTTATGCAGGGGCGGCGAAACACTTTACGCCCGAGTGGGTAGAAAGCATAGGGTGAGGGGTCCATTAGTAAGGATTTTTTTCCCTTTCCGAAATGCACACGCTGACATTACATTCACAATAAATCACGTTCGTTTGAGCAAATGGAATTGTGGTACATCGATGTTTTCAAATGTGTGTAGTGCGAGATACATGCGTTGCACATCTAAATTTTTTGAAATGGTTCAAAATTTCGGTTATTTTCGAGTGGGTAGTACTACCCATACTACCCACGCTTTCCGCCGGCCCTGGCTTTATGTCTTTGGCAAATTTGTTAGTTTTTTTGGTGATTTTTTAAATGAATGGAATTAGGGTGGTCCTTGTGGTTAGGGTGTTCAAAGTATCGACTGTTTAGATATGTGAAGTTTACTTGCGCAATGCCCTACAACATAATAACACAATTAAATGGGAGCAAGTTTGCTGAATAAACAGGGCGATGTATAATGGTTAATTTGTTATATTTTTTTAAAAAGATTTGAGGTAGGGTGGCTCTTGAAAAATCGGGTTGTTTACCTCTCAAATGCATTGTTCTAGAGATTTTTGGAACTTTCATTGGCGCATATTTTTAACGTAGCACTGATGTTTCAATCCATTTTGTTTGAACAGTTGCAAGTGATTTTTATAACAAAAATGTTTTGTTTTTCAAACCTACATATCTTCAAGCATAGCAATTTTAAAAGAGCTGTGTTTTTCAAACAAAGTTGTTCATTAATTTTCAGAAAGAAAAGATAACAGCCCCATGAGCGAAATCAACACTATCATGCAGTGAATCGTTTGAGTTTTGACGTCCAGTGGAACGAATAAAAGCGATTGGGATTAAATGTTACACCTCCGTAACAAGGGGCATTGCGCCCGAGAAGTGCGCGAATATTGTGAGAATTTTACTTTTTTATTTTGGTTATAGAGAATTTAACCTTAGGGCCATTTGCCTCTTTTTGGGATAGAGAAATGTTTTTTTTTTTTAAATCTCAAGGCAATCGATTTACTGATTGAGCTATGCCCGTTATCTCGAGAATTCTACTGGATGACGGCTGAATTTGATTAAACATGAATAAAATTGAATTTGCTAATTTTTTCTCATCTCATTCCATTTCACATAATATTAAACATCCTTGAAACATTTTAGAAGTCGTAAATTGAAAATCCACACTTTAAAAATATGGTTCTATTTTTGGCACGGTTCCGGTTTTGGTAACTGAATAAAATAAAATTGTTGCCAAAAACGAAATCCTATTGCACTGTGAAAATTTCAAAACGATAAAAAAATCATTTGCTCTAGTTACATTTCGATCAGCTAAAAAATGGTTTCGAGAAAAACGCGTTTTAAGTTTTCAGTACACTCGAAGTATACATAAGAGACGTTACGGCGGAATTGAATATTTGAAGATTTATATATTGCTTTCTTCTTCTATTTATTGGGATATCATTAGATACGAAATTTGCAAAAAGCACATTTTAGGCAATCATCATGGTGTAATAAATAACAAAACATAGATTGGATCCATATTAAATTTTCTCAAAGTATTCAAATTATATATACTTTCCATCAACAATGTCTATTTAAGAAAAGCGTCTCGTATGGAGCATAAAGTAGCTAAAGTGACAACAATTGGGTAATCTGAATATTGTTTCTCATAAAAACTTGATTCGTCGAAGTCGATCTGTAAAAAAAATCTATATATAGTGTTGTGGAGAATAAACTTCTAAAGGGGAGGTTATTTTTTCTTTTGGACGTAAATTAGGTAAGTTTGAAATTGTTTGTGGAATATCTAAAAGACGTAAGAACTTCCAGCGATTTCCGTCTGAGAATCCGCGCGAAGCATGGTCCGAAAACTATGAGCCTGAAGTAAACTGAAAACAAAGATCATTACAATTTATAAACCCTACAACGGTTTCGTGACGTTTTCTATACGTAAACGGTTTTGTGGGGTACATTCAATTTATAAATAAATTGGATAGTTTTGTTCTAAAATCAATCGTAAACCAGCCTGTTTAAAAATATTTGTGTTTGGTCTATTTTATTATGTAATATTAAAATTTTTATAGAATAAATGTTTAAAATATGCCAAAATTCCCATTTTCCCTAAATATTTCTATAACTCCGGTAGTTTATAACCGATTTTAACCTTCTACACTGCGTTGTGAAGATTATTAAATTGTCTTTTGAACTAAAAGTAAATAGTTCCAAAACCAGTCAAAAAGTGTATTTATTCCGATGATTTTTTGAACATCAAACGCTAACACAAACAGTAAAGATACAGCAATATGCAGTAACGGTGATAAAACAGGAAGGTGTCAAAGGAATAGGTAGAGCCAGTGCATTGTAGTGTATATAAAGTAAGTGTGCTCCAGACCCTGGGATACAGAAGATGATGAGTAGTGCGTGTTACATATTAAATACAAATCATATTCACGAATGAGTTTTGCCTCTTTCATCCGCTAAAGCAAAAATTACGATAATGATCCAAGCGCATTTTATAGTTACTTTGCTGTAGTAGCTTTATTTTATTAAATAACAAATTCTATTGTTCAGCAATGTTGAAGCTTACACTATTTTATACAAGTTTCTCTCTTACTATGTATCGATATTTTGCTTACAGAAAAAGATATAATCAGTTTTCCGAATTATGTACGCATGACAAAACACTAACGTAAACGGTTTTGTGGGGTACATTTGTACCCCAGACAAACTTTAAACGGGCACTGTTAAGTTGATCAAGTGAAACGAATAGGTATCGCCTGCTATAATAGAAGTTTAATAATAAAAATGATTTATGACAAAGATTGCTTGCAGTTAAAATAAACCGTAACAGAATTACAGGGATTGCAAATAGCCCTGGGGTTCAAATGTACCCCACAAAACCGTTCTAGGGTTAAAAGTCCATAATTTCTTAATTTAATTTCGGATCTCTAAGAAATGAAAAATATACTCAAGTAAGGATTTACTCGAAATCAGCTCGGTTCGTCTGCTAAAGCCCATCAAACTACCAACTATCAATCGGGTCTTCAATGTATTCCACAAAAAACAATTTTGTTTTTAATTTTTTGATTATAGAGGTTTTAACCTTAGAGTCATTCGCCTCTTTTCGAGTTAGAGAAATCTCTTTTGGAAAAATCTCTAACCCTATGTGCGGGGTGAGCTGCGTACAAGGTAATCGATTAACCAACTACCCGTTCTCACAAAAAAGAATGAAAAACATTTTTTTTATTTTTATCTAAAAGATAAAGAACAGCCAATTCAGTCTGCAAATTATTACAGACAAAATCTACACGTACAGCCATAAAATAAATATTATAAAATTAATACCTCATTAAAATTCAGAAAATGTCTGTGGTTACTCGTATATGCACATTACTTAACATATATCGTTGTCGCAGACAGCTAAATCGATTATTACTTTCTCTCGTTTAAAGTTATAATGCATGTTTAACATATCGATAAGAAAGAAAAGTTCTAGTGGTCAGAAACAATCTGATAAAAAGTTTGATGGTCTGATACATTTTGCATAAGCGGTCCAGGGTTGGGGTAATTCAAACTTCTGATGTACTTTTGCGGTGAAGTGTTTATACACAATAAAAGTAAGAGATCGAACCATATCAGCTAAAATATGTTTAATTGATCAGGCTTTCCAGCAAAAAATAAGTCCAGCAAGTCGGTGAACACATTTCAGATCAATAGCTCATAAACCGTTACAGGGTCGGATCAAAAAAAATCGGAGAGGGTTCGAAACTTCGATTTTGAAATGTTCTTTGAACAATAACCTCATTTAATTAAAATCATTTTTGGTGGTCTAATTTAATTTGGAACGAATTTGAGTTTAAAATGAATTAAATTAGAAACTATTTTAAAATTTCTCAACAAGTTGAAAAATTTCGGGAGGGGTCCGGACCCCCAGGACCCTTCCCCTGGATTCGCCATTGAACGCTTACTAGGTCCGAATTAACCCAGGTCCCCTAGGCCTTTCTCAAGGACCGAGTGGATACTATATTGCTCTTATATGCAAATCTTTTTTTTTTCGATAAGTTGGCTACATTTACAACTCAACCTGTTACGAAACCAGCATTGCAATAAAATTCTGTTATTTCATTTTGATCGGATATGTGTAGGAAAACTTGTAAATGTTCAACTTAATGTAATATAGTGAACTGTGATTATATATGACCTATTTGATGGAAGCACTAACAAAATAGCTTACAATGGTAGAATACATATAAAAATACATTAAGTGAAAATGTCAGTTTAAATACAATTTATAATATTTCAAATTATACGGTTCATCAAAATCAATTCATTCTAAAATATGGTTCTTCTACCTTGTAGAACCCGTATTGCAACGTAGAATTTATATGTTAGTGTTGAAAAAAAGTTGCATACAATAATTACCTATAATTTGCTTGCGAAAATTGAAAATAACCCCACCGTTTTGTTCTACAAAAATTCTTACTGATGATGGCGGTAATGTATATTTTTTGACATTCAATTTCTGTTTCCTACTCTGCACTTGCTAGGATAGCTTGCATTGGACCTGTAGATTTCAATTATTCATTTTCAAATTTCAATTTCCGAATAACTCTGTCTTACGCAATACACTGTGCCAAATATTTGAAAAAGAAAAAAGTTTTGATGAACTGTTTAAAAACACTATAGCACAGTGACTATAGTATCGTTTAGTCATAAGTTTGCAGAGAATACAAAATATTTCCTTATAGTGTTATAGACCGAAAAATGGCGACAATTTCATTCCTATCACTCATATCCTTTTTGACTCTTCATGCAATGGCTCGTGATTATGGTTAGTGGGTAATGCTTGATCAATTTATAATGAGAGGACAGCCCAGTGCTATGGGCGGTGGACCTGCTGCAATGGTTGGTAGTAATACACACACACACACATCATTGGAAGCGCGATAATTTCTTTGCAAATCACTGGGCATCTGCACACGTTCGAACGCTATGCAACTGGTAGCCTTTTTATCTACTGACTCTTTATCCGGCAGCCAAACACAACACACATTCTTTCAAAAAAAATTCTCACGAGTGGCGAAAATCACATTCGCATGAAAATGCTGCCTCCAGATTTAGTGAGCGTGGCATTCGGAAGAATTTGCTTCATCCATCGAACGAAATGCTGTGTGAGCAATTCTAAGCTAGATTGTGCCAGCCTCTACTCAACTACGTTACTCATCAGGCATTGTATTCATCGCATGAACAGAGAGAGGGGGATGAACAAACTATTATGAGGTTCGACGTGTGCATCATCACAGCACAAAGCGAAACGGGAAAAAACCGACGTTCACTCAGCAATCAACAAGCTTGCTATCATCAAGCCGTGACGTATGCATTCAATCGACACCAAGCTAACGGTGCCGTGCCGATCCTATTGTGATTGAGCTACTTGTTGATTTTTTCGTTCTGCACATACGGATGGTTAGTAGCAATTAATGTCACAGCTCAGCCAGCAGAAATTGAATCCTACTTAGCAGAAGGCAAAGGACTCTTCACATTTCCTTTCGATCATGTCCATATGAGCTAGCCTAGTCCTAGTTTTCCGTTCTTATTTTATAACTGATTAACTCTAGAATACCTATCCGTCTTTCAATTTCATTGCTTTTGTTTCTCTTAGTCTTAAATTTGCCGAAAATAGCCAACAAAATCGATACAGTAGAACCTTGCGGCAACTAAAACATCAGGAATCAGTAGCGTCTGGCTCAAATGGCACTAAAACATAGTAACATATTAAATAAGTGCAACATTACTTGAATTTACAGGACTATATCATTTATGACCAATCAAAGTCAAAGCTCACATTGGCCACCTATGACGGTTCTTGATGCCCCAGGGTAACTCGCAAAATTCCTTAACTAATATCACCAGGCCTGTGCGCAGAAAATTCTCAAGGGGAGGTTTTTTAAACAGTTCAACAGATTGGGCGAATGTTTGTTATCGAGAAGAAGTCATCAACTGACACCGCTACCTTTTGGCTCGTGGTGGATTCGGACTTGTTTGTAGTATTTAAGCCTACCGACTAAACCTAAACTTCTTGTATCTCACAATTCTCATCCATCCGGGGCAATCGTTAGGTTCTACTTTAGTAGGGATTGTGCTCTTGCTCTTCTTGTTTTGTGTTAATCGTTCATGTTTTAATCCATAGCTACTTTTCCTTGCTTGCTGTTTTGTGTTAATCGTTCATGTTTTAACCCATAGTTACTTTTCCTTGCTTGCTGTCAAATCTTCGCGATATATCTGACCTGCTCAGGTCTGCTGCAAATATCATCATTTGTTGAGACACGAAGTGATCCGACCATAAGGATTATAACCACCTTTCTTATCCTTCTTGGCGCTACTCGTGTCTATTTATCTGCTAGTTGGTGCTGAGAGCTCCTCGGCGGCGTTATTTCACTCGATACCGACGCCCATATTCGCAATCTATTTAGCTGCCACTCCGACGGAGTTATCATCTGATAGGAATTTCCTCCAGATGATATCCCGATTTATCCCAAGATCGTATTTTTCCTCCATAGCTGCCTCTGCTAGCCCGCTGACCGACATCTGTTGTCTACTTCAGCTAATATCGAAGCTTGTCGAAACGTGAACCGATCCTTCAGAGAAGCCCAACTTGACATACCTCCCTTTCCAGCCACCCTCGCAAGGTTTCTTCTGGTCCTTGGTTTCTTCATCGACTTGTTTCTTGAGTGACTGAACTTATTTGACTTTTTTATGTGTCTTTTTGCTGGCTCGTACTCTAAGCATTTGGTGAGGAACGCATATTTGTTTGCGTCCTCCGTTAGTGTTGATACACGTTTCTCGAAGCGCGCTTTGAAAGACAGCCACTCTGTGGCTGAGCCATGGAACTTAGGTAGTTCCAATCGAGGTAAATGGTCTGTTCGGCTACTGCCTAAGATGATTGATTGATTTAGTTGAGGGCGATAACGTCCATCTTGGTTGGTTTCGCTCTGCTGTTCCGTCCGAATTCTTCTTGCTAGGGTTGACCTAGGCTTGACTTAGATTGGGAGCAATGCCTCCTTTCGGTTCGAGTGGCCCGTTCGGCCTTCAATTTTAAGTATGATCGCGCAAGCCTGCGCGTAGAGGCTTGTCAAAATTTCCTGTTGGACGACCAACCTCCCTAGGTCGACACCTGCGAGGTGTCCTCTGCAGCCCTGGCGATTGGAGTGATGCTGTTCTCCAGGGCCGCTAGCTGGATCTGTCATTTTTTCTTGATTGAAGGCTGTGTAAACTCACTACTTTTTATTGTCCTACGCGAGAGACATTTTCATTGCATTTGCACTTCATATGTGCATTACTTTCACTTTCGCGGGAGGCACTTTATTGATTTCGCACTTCGTCGTGTGCGTCACGTTTCACTACGGGCCTCACGGGGCAATCATCATTACACTTCCCTGTCCCGAGGCATTTTCATTAATTTCGCACTTCGTCGTGTGCGTCACATATCACTACGGGCCTCACGGAGCAATCATCATTACATTTCACTGTCCCGTGGCATTTTCATTAATTTAGGGCGTTTCCAGATCGCAAATTTGCGATCACATCGGGGTCACCAGTGGATTTTCCCATTGCTGGGAATAGATACCGGAGAGTGATAACCCGATGGCTACCACGAACCGGGGAACTGTGATACGAGAAAAAGAATACGTTTACGTTCGCTGTCGAATGCAGACTAACTTGCTTTTTATTTCATTTCGTTTACAAAGTTTCAATATGTGATCGACGTGCTGCCGACTCAAGCATTTTCAGGCGCTTCGTGTTGCGCCGCCACCTCCATATGATGATGACGATCACTAGGATGAAGGCGCCGTCCATGGAGTAGGACACCACGTCGTGCGCGCTGACGTTGGTATTAACAGTTTCGTCATTTCCGAACGGCCACATGATGCTGTAATTTGGTTCCTCGGTCGAACTGCTTACTGAAGACTGATTGATTCACGTCAACGTTTCATTGCTAGGCACCCCGTGGTGCGGTCGTTCAGCGGATGTTTATACAGCATGTTTGCTGTTTCATGCATTTCGCGAAGTATAACAATTCAATTGTTGTTTTTACTGGGTTTTATTTTCAAATTCAAAGGGTGTTTACCCATTCCGAATTTGAGTACTTCCATTCCAAAAGCCACTTATTCTTAAAAAATGGAAATAATTTTACTAATAATAGATTGTGGAGGGTTGTGTGAAGAATCGGAAGATTTTTCCTCAGCATTAATTTTTTGAAAACCTGGAATTTCAGAAGCTGGTTTGAGGGAAGGAAATTCATTTCGATTATTGATGTTAGGTCTCGATATATTAGTATTTTCTTTTGTTTTATATCGTGAGTTGCTTCTTGTTCTTTTAATTGGAGGAGGATATTAACTACAACCAGGTTGAGAATCAGAAGGAATATTTAAATTTTCGTTTTCTTCAAGAATATCTAATGCATTTTCTGTTGTAATTATTGATGAGGAAGATTTAAATAATTCAGTATATGTATGTTTACTCCTGTTTAGTGTTTTCTGATGGAGTTTAGTTTGGCAATCTTTATAAGAAGGGCATTCATTTAATCTAGAATGTTTGCCGTGGCAATAAATACATTCTGTGCTAATTTTACAAGAAGATGCGCCATGACCACCATCACAAGTCCCACATTTTATTTTATTCGAGAAAAACTTTTCTGTGTGACCAAAGAGTTGACATCGTTCGCAATGCATCACTTTAGGAGTGAAAATTCGAACTTAAAAAATAACGTTATTGACGTACAGAAAGTCAGGAAGGGAAGATTCTTCAAAAGTGACACGTAGTGCATTAAATGGAACGAATTTTTGATCATCGCTTTCATTTAATTTTTTATAGGCGTTCACTATGTAAGATTTGGACAGAAGCAATATTCTTATTTTTAAAAAATCCTAAACCACCATCATATTATAACATTCAATTATAACATTCAATAACTTCGTCATAAATTACTCCATCGATCTCAACTAGATCACATGGTATATAAACTTGGCAAATGTTAGGAAAAAGCTTGGATGTGTCTAACATATTTGCCTCGTCACAATCAGAAAAAATAATTCTTAGTTTGTCCAAAGTGATTCTTTTAATCTCTTTTACCGATTTCAATTGTTTGTATATTTCTGCCGAAATAAGGAGAACATTAATAGGTTTCTCCTTTTTCCTAAAATATACCGAAAATGGACCATTAGCTGACAGAGGAAATTTTTTTATTCGAGGTTCCAAATTTTGACCATTGGGTAAATCATCTTGAGAATCAGAAAGGTCAAGAGGATCACCCAGATCACCGTCCATGTGGAAATATTTAATGGATCAGAATAATTTTAAGCACAATACGAAATTAAAAGAGCAATAAAAATAAAAATATCAAAATAATACTTATCCTTTTCTTTTCCTTGAATGCTTCTTTTTCAAGATTCGAGAACTTCGAATACAGCTTGTCTGGTCCTGCTTAGGATCCAATCCTGGAACTGCCTGACTTCCTTCCTTCAAAGAGTAAAATCGGGAATTCACTCCTCTCGTTCTTCACTTCTTCTTCTTCTTATTCCGGTCCTGATCGGGAACCGCAATTTCTTCTTCTATTCTCTGTATGCTATTAATTTTCTTCGCACTAAAAATAATAGGCAGCAATGAAGCAAAAACACGTCACTTCTCTTCAATGCTTGCTTCGACCAATGTCGGGAGTGTTTTTTATCTTAAATACGTTTATTTAGGCCCAAATGCTTTAGCTTAACGAGGCCGATAATTCATTCTTTTTTTTAATTACATGTCACATGTTAGTGGGGGAAGGGAAAGCCGTATTTAGGGGCGGCTTGCTCCCCTCTTATGTAAGTAAAGGAAAAAGGTAGGAAGTGGGATACACATTGTGTAATTGACATCGTCGTTTGCTGATTGATCATTGTGGCGGATATGCACACTTTGTTGTAGTGTTGTAGTTTCCAGCCTGTAATCGCAGGGGCGAGGGGAGGGTCGATATTTCGGATAATTATTGGCACTCTGATGCTGTCATGATATTCTCTATATCATCTGCATGTGAGGTATGTCATGATGTTCCGGGTAGACGGTTATCAAGAAGGGTATGCACCGAAGACTCGTGAAGCAATGCCATATTGTAGATACAGGGATAGGTTGGTGAGATTCTACTGTGAATGAGAGAGGGGAAAATGTATTAAACTTGGACACCAATAGTTTTCAAAAAGATATAGATAAGAAAAATATAGGGGTGGTCACGGCTTGTCAGGACGTCCCGGACTGGCACATAGGGTGATCTACCTCGGGCCCGAAGGGAATCTATTAGTTGGGACCTGGCAACACAGTACTCTGCGCACAGCCAAACAACATGCTCGATGTCGTGATAACCGTTCTCACAAACATAATGATTACTTTCAGCAAGCCCTATACGACGGAGATGCGCGTCAAACGAGTAATGGTTGGACATGATCCTTGACATCGTACGAATAAAGTCCCGATTCACATCCAACCCCTTCCAACCTTCGGGATAATGGAATGTAGCCACCGTCTCAGATGCCCATTGCTCCATGAGGTTTGCCAACTATCGAGCGTCCTCCGACGAGAGATACTGAAAAATTCGTTGAAGCAAATTTTCGTAAGTGTCGCCTTCTAATGCGCCCACCTTGGCTAAAGAGTCCGCCTTCTCATTGCCCGCAATAGAACAATGTGACGGGACCCAAACCAAGGTAATCTGGTAAAATTTTTCAGATAAAGCACTCAGATATTCCCGTATTTTCCCCAGGAAATACGGTGAGTGCTTTCCAGGCTTCGCCGCACGGATGGCCTCAATGGAGCTGAGACTATCCGAAACGATGAAGTAATGGTCTGAGGGCAGGGTGTCAATGATCCCGAGAGTATACTGAATGGCAGCTAATTCTGCGACGTAAATTGAAGCAGGATCATTGAGTTTGAATGAGGCAGCAAGATTTTCGTTGAAGATACCGAAGCCTGTGGACCCGTCGAGAATTGATCCGTCAGTGTAGAACATTTTGGCGCAGTCGACTTATTGGTATTAGTTATAGAAAATATTTGGGACCACTTGTGGGCGAATATGATCCGGAATTCCACAAATCTCTTCCTTCACGGATGTATCGAAAAATACAGTTGGATCAGAAGTATCTAAGAGATGAGCACGGTTGACGTTATACGTAGATGAATTGATGTTCTGTGCCATGTAATCGAAGTACAAGGACATGAATCGGGTCTGAGAATTAAGCTCGACAAGCCTTTCGAAATTTGCAATCACCAATGGGTTCAGAATATCGCATCGAATGAGCAATCGATATGAGAGGTCCCAAAATCGATTTTTCAGCGGAAGAACGCCCGCCAGCACTTCGAGACTCATCGTATGGGTCGAGCGCATGCAACCCAAGGCAATACGCAAGCAATGATACTGGATTCGCTCCAGTTTGATGAAGTGTATGTTCGCAGCGGAGCGAAAGCAGAAACATCCGTACTCCAACACTGATAATATCGTTGTTTGGTACAGCCTGATTAGGTCTCCTGGATGGGCACCCCACCATGTTCCAGTTATTGTACGGAAAAAGTTGATCCTTTGTTGGCACTTCTGTTTCAGATACCTAATATGACATCCCCAGGTACCTTTAGAGTCGAACCATACCCCGAGATATTTGAATGTTGAAGCCTGAGCAATAGTTTGATCCATTAATTGAAGCTGTAGTTGCACTGGTTCACGCTTTCTAGAAAATACGACTAGCTCAGTTTTCTCCGTGGAGAACTCGATACCCAGCTGGAGAGCCCAAGCAGGCAAATTGTCCAAGGTATCTTGCAGTGGTCCTTGCAAGTCGACGGCTTTAGGACCTGTAATAGAGACCACATCGTCATCTGCAAGCTGCCTTAGCGTGCAGGAATTGACAAGACATTCGTCAATGTCATTCACGTAAAAATTGTAGAGGAGAGGGCTTAGACATGAGCCCTGGGGAAGGCCCATGTAGCTAAATCGTGATGTCGATAAATCGCCATGCGAGAAATGCATTTGTTTTTCAGACAACAGGTTTAGCAAAAAGTTATTTAAAATTGGCGAAAGACCATGCTGGTGCAACTTCTCATAAAGAATGTTGATCGAAACTGAATCGAAAGCCCCCTTAATATCCAAGAATACTGATGCCATCTGCTCTTTGTTAGCATATGCCATTTGAATTTCTGTTGAGAGCAACGCAAGGCATTCGTTCGTCCCTTTGCCTTTGCGGAAGCCAAATTGTGTATCTGACAGTAAGCCATTTGTTTCGACCCAATTATCGAGGCGAAACAAGATCATTTTTTCGAACAACTTCCGGATACTGGACAGCATTGCAGTCGGACGATACGAATTGTGGTCGGAGGCTGGTTTTCTTGGTTTTTGGATGGCGATGACCCTCACCTGTCTCCAGTCATGTGGGACAATGGAGTCGGGAGTGTTATCGAAAATATAAAATGAACCATAAACAATGAGTTTGAAAGTGGTATAGTGGACCATAAATTATGTCACGCATAGATTGCTCAATACCAAGATGGAGAGAAAGGTGGGAACATTTGACACTTTTGAGTGTATTATTATTATGCTTGCAAAATTAAGAATGGCGGCCGGGGCCCTTGAAGTAAACATCAACATCCGAACGAGCATCCTGATTCTTTGGCGCACGATGAAAAGTGAGAAAACGCCGAGCTTCACTTCGGATCTATCGATTAGAACACTTATGGACACTTTTTACCTCGAAAAAAACGATTAAATTAACTATGACCGAACCGAAACAAAACTTATGGCAACAGAAGGGCCCGCTACGTTAACTGTTTGTGCTTTTCTTCTTCATATCCTCTTGTTTTTTCGGCTTCATCAATGAAAAATGACAACCGCACTCACACACAGAAAAAATGTGCACACCCGTATCCGTCTTGGCTCAATACTAACTAATTTTCTCTCATATTACCACGTTCTTAATTCCCTTGTTCTGATACGAACCAAATGATTTCGGTTTTTCCTTTTTTGTAGGAGCACAATACCGCCGCTGCACGCAAAAGTGTCCATGTTTCGTGAGATAGATGTAGAATGGTATATGATGCAACGATCACCAAGTAATCCACCTAGTAGCGAGAAAATAGATTTCTAATATAATTCATATTCATATTATACTCGCAGTATCACCGAGAGCAACTGTATCTTTGTATAACAAAATTCTAGTGAAAATTTGTCTTCTTTTGCAAGCCTTATATATAAAAAGAATGTCACAGCACTGACCATTATTTACCATTCCTCACTCATCCCCCTCACTATCTCAGCCATCGTGTTGGTGGCAACTGTTACGACTCACATCTATCCTGCTATTTTCATATCCATTTCTAAAATGTGATCTTCAAACTAGTATGAAATATTTGTTAGTGTCCAAGCTAATTTAATGTTGCGATGTATTTGTGCAGGATTAAGAGCATAAACCTATTTTTGTCTTCTATTTCCTGATAAATCGTTTTCCATTTTAGTGAGGAAACAAACTAAATATTACACCACTATAGATCTAAAAACTGGTTTCCATGGTTCGTCTCCTACAAAAAAATTGAATACATTAAGATTCCGTTTTTGGCACGTTCCGTTTTTGGCATGCTCCCATTTTGGCACACTCCGATTTTGGCAACAAATGGGTTCCGTTTTAGGCAACATTCTTGTTATACATAATAAGGCTTTGAAAAATGTACAATAGATATTTTTTTCGTATCAGTTGGCATCACATTTGACTTTATTTTCAAACATGGGAGTCATATTAACCCTCAAAGGCACAAATCATTTTTGTTTCAGGTTTTAGTCACCATTCATGAATGTTGTCGTTTTTTAGTTGATATTTTCAGTGACAATTTATTTAAAAACCTGTTTTAATCCACCTAACAGTGCAATTGTGCCTTTCTCATTTCTTCAAACTATGACTATGACCGATTATGTTCAATATAATTGTGGAAATGTCTATTACATTCTTAACCCTAGAACGTTGCACTTTCGTTTTCCACCCTAGAATGTTGCACTGGGGTATAAATGTACCCCACTCGTTTGATCGCATTTTTCGCAGATAAAATTGCAAACAAAAGAAATGTATTCTTCGTTTTTAAATTTTGAAAACAACAGCTATGTAAGTGAAAGTAAGGAATTTATAGAATCAATGATTCATAAATTGGTTTGAACAAAATAAAAATTGAAAAATTAAAGGGTAGTGTACAAGATGCGACCGCAGTCACATTGAACATGCAGCATTATTAATGAATACCTTGCACGAAATTATTTCATCGCATCAATACCACGCATGACGTTGTTGCATTTTTTGAAACCACACCGATGATAAATGTTTATATGCTTTATTACATTATTGGATAAACAGTATTTACATTCATAAAAAAATAAATCCCAAGGGAATCGGAATATATTGGCTCGAGTTGATGATGATGATGGTCCCACCTCATACCCCCACAAAGGTGTGAGCTGAACGAGTTATCTAGAAGATAATTAATATTTTAAATCATGACAAGACCAGTTAACAAAAAAAACGGACTGGTTCAATTTACAGACATAGCCTTTCCTTCAAAAGAACGTAACCAGATATATTTCGAATATTCCATCAACAACCAGGGTCCATCAAGAAAATTTCCATTCCGGGAAGATACTTGATAGAATCGGGAATTGAACCCAATAGCTT
Source organism: Topomyia yanbarensis (assembly GCF_030247195.1). NCBI lineage: Eukaryota > Metazoa > Arthropoda > Insecta > Diptera > Culicidae > Topomyia > Topomyia yanbarensis. Next base: position 288,906,118 of record NC_080671.1, on the reverse strand, counting down.
CCATTTCTGATAATTCTCTGTAAGACTCCTCCCGCCTGACCAAGACATCGGTACTACCACCTGCTAAGGTGAGAAGTGACGAGCCTAGTGGCAGTGCAGAGTCTAATCGAGTTATATCATCCACATCAGGCCCCTTTATTGAAAGTTGCGTACCACTAACCCAAGGCAACCCAGGGATATTCCTTTCCGGGAATACCCTGGATTGATCAGGAATTGAACCCGATATCTTGTTTTATCAGAAGAAATCACCAAGCCCCCCACTCAACGAACCAACTCTGTTATTGCCGCTATGGCAGCAATAACCGAGATTAACTCTATTGTCGAGCAAAGCCAGCAAAGCAACTCCATCATCAAATCAGACCCTGATCACAACAAAAGTCTAAAAGCTTCAATTCAACCCGATGAGCTCTTAGTACTGGTCACCATGTTCGATTTCAAGTTATTCTCTATCTGTTTATCGCGCGCGTGGCTCAGACTTCTGTAGACATCTCATTATTTTTAAAAACTATAATAAACAATTAACAAAAATCCATCATCATCATAGCAAATATAATAACTTAGTGTGACTAAATGCAAATAATAGAAGAGAAAAAAAAATACAATCTTCGTGGTATTACATAGTTATTCAAATAACTCCAAAATATGAAAATTCAACAAATCTGTCTACAAAGCAGATTTTACGTGTGAAATACATAGTGTTTTGAACTCCGCTAATGTTGCCGCACGTTTAATATGTCTAGGCATCGAATTGAAAAAACTTATTCCTTTGTACAACAAGGAGTTCTGTGATCTACTAAATAAAAAGTTAGGTGTTCTTGCATCAGACGCGTTTCTAGTGTTGTACCTATGCACATCACTTCCTCTTTCAATTCGATCACACAAATATCGAGGTAGCATTCCATTAATAATTTTAAAAATGAACACCATTGTTAAGTAATAAATTCTTTGCTTCACAGAGAGCCATTGTAATGCGCTTAGCATGAAACTAGAGGAAGTGTATCTGTTACATTTTAAAATTAATCGCATGATTCTATTTTGCAATCGCTGTAACCTCAATATTTGTGTTTGATTGGCAAGAAACAAAATGGACGGGCAGAAGTCAATATGTGGTGAAACAATAGATTTATATAATAAAATTTTACTACTAATTGTTAAATCATTTTTCAGACGACACAATATACCATACTTTTTAGCAATCTTTTTGATGACATTGTCGATGTGAGACTTAAAGGTTAACTTATCATCAATGATTATTCCAAGATATTTTAATTCACTAACGCGATCAATAGTCTCACCATTTATTTTAACGTTAACGTCAGGCCTAGTATTAGCCGAAGAGATAATCATATATTTAGTTTTAGCAACATTTAACTTTAATTGTTTAAATTTTAACCAACGAGCAAGGGAATGCAAATCTTCGTTCAAATGCGCCACGGCTTCATCTATATCCTTAGCTGCAATGAACAGAACAGTGTCGTCAGCAAACAAATTTAGGTCACAAAATCGTAAAACTCGCCTAATGTCATTTATGTACATAATAAATAAAATAGGACCCAAGACACTACCTTGCGGCACTCCAAGAGGATTGTCGAGAGGACTAGATACAAAATCGTTAAAACTAGTTTTCTGAGTTCTATCACATAAATAGTTTTCAAACCACTTATGCGCTATCCCTCCGATACCAAATCGCTCTAAAGTTTTCAAAAGTAATGGTCTCGAAATTGTCTCAAAAGCGCGTTTCAGATCCAAAAATACAGCAAAAATAGTCTCTTTAACCTCGATTTTCTCTTTCCATTTTGCTAACACTAGATTCAAAGCGGTTTCGCAAGAGTGTCCCTCTCGGTATCCCGATTGCTCCGGAATTAGCAAATTATTATTATTCAAATAACTCATCAGCTGGCCCTTAACAACAAGTTCTAAAATTTTCTCTAATGTGTGCAACATGTTAATGGGGCGGTACTCTTCGGCTTTATCCGTCCCAGTAACTTTGGGAATAGGAATCACAAATGACTCCTTCCAAACTGTCGGCACGTGCCCAGTTTGTAGCGATTCATTTACAAGATCCAGCAGATCGTGTCCGATGACATGAAAGCAATCCTGTATCACTTTTGCATTGACATTATCGATACCAGCCGATTTTCCCAAAGAAAAACAAATATCTTTCAATTGTTCAAAAGTGATTGGGTGAAATCCGTCAAATCTACAGTTAGTATTAATCGGCTGTGTTATTTCCACAGGTTCACTGACCAGCTCAATACTTTGATTGATCAGTTGGACACTGTTAACGAAATAACTGTTCAATTTTTCAGCTATTATTTGTTCAGATTGTTCTTCTATCCCGTTAAAAGTTATGGACTGCGAGGAACTACGTTTAGGTTTAATTAAATTCTTTAGGATTTTCCATAACTCTTTGCTGTTGTTTTGATGTTGATCGATCTTCCTTTGAATATATTCACATTTGGTCTTCTTCAAAGCCCGTGAATAAATATTTCGCGCGTGTGTGTACCCATTCCAAAGACGTTCACTATTAGTTCTGCAAAATTTCTTGTACTTTTTATCCCTTTTACGTTTAAGACGCAAAAGATCTAAAGAGTACCAGCTGTTCGATTTATTTAAATTAACAAACTTTTGAGAAACTAAACTATTTGTATACTCTTTTAACACGTTAGTTAGAACAGCTGCCTTGTTATCCAAATTTCCATTCAATTCCGTAAAATCCATGCTTCTCGAAACCAGTTGAGACATAGCTTGTTTCGAATATCTTTTCCAGCACTTGATTTTAACTTTATCCTCTTCATGGTTAGGTTCATTCTCCAGTAAAATTGAAATTGTCTCATGGTCTGAAATTTTACAATCGGCCTCTACATACGAATGAACCCCATCAAAATTGGAATACACGTGATCTATCAATGTTCTACTGTGTCTGGAAATTCTTGTAAACTCACTAACCGTTTGCTTGAAATTGAAAAACTCTGCCAACTGCTTCAACTGATTCGAATTTTGATCATTGAGCCAATCAATATTGAAATCGCCCGAAATTACATTAAGTTTACTTAAGCCAACGAAATTCTCCCACCAGTTTTCTAAAATTTCTAAAAACCGTCGATCGCTTGAACTAGGAGAATGGTATACTACTGCAAAATTTCCCATCTGCATGCCTCTTTCAACTGATATACCCAAGAACCAATTATTATCAACTGCTTCGTTTAACCGAACGTTGAATTTAATCGATTCTTTGGCGTAAATAGCAACTCCACCGGTATGTCTGGAATGAGATAGGCAAAAAGCAACTTTATAACCCGGAATGCTATACTGATCAAATGCATCAGCATCAACAATATGTGTTTCTGATATTAAAACCAACAATGGGCGTTTGTTTTCTACAAGATGTCGCATTGCGACAAAGTTTGTAGATAACCCAGCTATATTTAAATACAATGTTTCAGACAACCTCTCGTTTGTTAGTTGCTATTCACTTGACCAAACGTTGCTTTTTTTCAATTCTAGCAGTCTCCGATATACTGAACACTGCTTACTAAATGCCGCATGATTTACGTCCAAATTCATTTTACGTTCATTATTCTTTTTAATACAATTAACGCATTTAAAATCCGTTGACGAGCATTCAGATGTTCTATGTGCTCCATTACATCTGGAGCATGTTTCTTTATTCACGCATCCCGTGCTCTTATGACCATATTCTCCACAGTTGAAGCAGCGCAGCACGTTAAAGGCCTCAAAAACAGAACACCTATCCCAACCAATGTTTACCGCACGGGCTGACATCAGGCTGCTATAAGTGTCCTTATCAACTTCCATTATAACATTGTATTTGTTATATTTGAAGCGTGGATTTTGGAAATTGGCAACAACTTTAACATATTCAAACGGAATACCCTCATTCTGACTCTTCAATAAGTCAATGAAGACTTCTTCAGAGTATCGATCACTCATCCCCATTATTTTTATCTTCGGTTTACCGGGTATCGGTATAACAGCATTATACTTTTCACCCAGATTGCTTACAATGTTTTCTTTCACCGACTCAATATTATCCCGAGTTGCACACTCCACAATAATCGAGCCATCTTTACCGTTTTTAAAGTTGCTAATTTTGTGCACCTTTGGATCTAATTTATTTTTTAATTCATTCCTCGTGTCGTCACTCGATTGCAACGGCTCGACTGGTTTAATCACAATGACCGGGCGACCCTTACGTTTCGTTTGACTTCTAGTTCTAATTTTATTCGTCCCTGTAGCTCCCGACAAAACATTCGCATAAGTAATTCTACTATTTTTATCAAAAACCTCGTCATTATTTCCATCATCGTCTATTTCAATTAACATCGGTTCATCTTCTTTATTCGTCAAAATTTTTCGTTTTCTACTGGGATTCCCGTCCGATTCAGAATGAACCTTCGTATTACTAAAATTCCTCTTTCTGTTCATTCCAACTAATTCAATTTCACGCTTAACATTTTCATTAAAACAACTTTTAAAATCTTCCAACTTTTTGGCAACACTGTTTTCCAAGGCAGCCAATTTACTCTCGAGAGAGTTGTTGAAAGACCTGATCAGTTTTTCTATTCCGTTTTCTACTGCGATGTTTATCTGTGCATCGATGTTTTTTCGGGCATCAGTGAGAGATTCAGAAATGGAAGCGAATTGTTCCATTTTCTTATCCAACTCAATGATTATCGAACTGACATCCTGCACACCAGAAGACTGGGTTGATAAACATTTTGCACATTTGTAGCAAAGACTTGCATTATCAGCCACCCAATTTACCATGGCCTTTGTTAACCCGGAACATTTTTGATGGTATTTATCGCCGCAAAAAAGGCATAGTACAAGACCTTCGGCGAGACTCACCGTGCCCGTACACTTTGCACACAGGCCACTCATTATAGGCAAATTAAACAACAGCTGGAGAAGCGGGACAAAACAAAAAAATATAACACTGCGTCACCTCGCTGCTGGGAAACGTACAAAGCCAGCCGATGCAGCGAAATGAAATCCGAAAATCACAGAACAATAATAGTCTGTATGACTACACACTATACCTATCTGAATGATATTCCGATTAGCGATTAGCGCCCACAAAGTTTTCAACGAAAAGCAAAGTATTTCTCACAAATTTAAGCGATTGCTTCCTGCACTATGTACACACAAGTTACCATATTCACTTTCACAAAAGCAAATTTGTCGTTTTGTCGAGAGGGCCGAGGGAGTGGAAGAAGGATATGGGGGAGGGGATCAAGGGTTGGAGAAACATCCAACCCCCTATTATATCTTGCATTTGTGACTAAGGTAGTGAATATGGGTTCAGTCATCACCGAAGAACTGATTCTGGTATATACCCGGAACCGTCGATAGTGGTCAATATATTTAAAAAATTCTTGATTAGCCACCAGGGATCTAGGTGTGCTAATAATTTAGAGACTATGCGAGTTCTCCGGAGGCATTAAGAACCGTCATAGGTGGCCAATGTGGTCAAATCAACTGTGATTGGTCATAAGTGATCTAGACCTTCAAATCCAAACAATGTTGTACCCATTTTAATAATTTAGACATCATGGTGTTACCAGTTTATATGAGAACTTGCTGTGTAACCGCACTCTCCAATCCGTAACTCTGGAACTGAATGTCGGATGAACTAAAAATTCAATAGCAGCTTATGGGAGCGCTATACCTTTCATTTCAAACTAAGTTTGTGTAAATTGGTTCAGCCATTTCTGAGAAAATTGTGTAAGTTTAAATGACACACGTACACTTCCGGTATGCGGAGTCAATAAAGAGAATGCGAGTGTGAGGGTGGTCCGAGGGGGGTGATGAAGGGGTGAGGTGCAATTGTAAGGGGGAGAGGGGCGAACGATGCAACACCCAGCTGCATATTATACCATCCATTTGAGACATAGTTTGAGAAAATCGGTTCAGTCATCACCTAAGAATAGATGTGACTAAAATTGTGGAATACGCCCGGATACCGGGATTTCCGGAATTGTCGATAGTGGACAATATATTCAAAGAATGTTTGATTTCCATTTAGTGATCTAGACCTGCGAATGGATGTAATTTGGTGACGATTTCAATAGTTTTTGGCCTCTGAGGTATTACAATTGTAACGGTTTATATAGGAAATTCCAGTGTAACCTCACCAACCAACCTGAAACTTCGGAACCAAAAGTCAGAGCCGAATGAAATTTAATAGCAGTTAATGGGATTACTGTATTTTAAATTTGAAATCAAGTTTGTAAAAATCGATCAAGAATTCGCGGGGAAATAGGTGTGATACTAGTTTAGGAACTTGGCGAGTTCCCCGGGAGCCTCAAGATCCGTCATAGGTGGCCAATGTGGTCGAAGCTGCTTTGAATGATCATTAGTGTCTAGATCACGCAAATTCAAGTAATGTCGGACCCATTTTAATACGTATTACACCATTTGTACATCAAAGTGATACCAGTTTATATGGGAATTTGCTGTGTGACCGGGCTCTGCAATCCGTAACTCCTGAATCGGAAGTCGGATCAACTAAAAATTCAATAGCAGCTTATCGGAGCGTTATACCTTTCATTTGTAATTAAGTTTGTGAAAATCGGTTCGGCCATCTCTGAGAAAATTGTGTGAGTTTAAATGACACACACATACATACACACACATACATTTGCCGATCTCGACGAACTGAATCGAATGGTATATGGCGCACACAGAAGGGCTAGATGATCTTCGAGCTGAAGAAGGTTGCTTCCCTCAAGAGCTCGACCTACCGCGAGCTCGTTGCCAAATCCCTGGGGTGCGAAGCGAACGTGAGAGACCTGTCGCAGGAAACCGTAGTCGAGTGCAAGGGTCTAGATGAGATAACGACCATCGAAGAACTGAAGCATGCACTGATCGAGCAATGCAAACTGGATGTACCAGCGACGATTCGGATTTGGAAATCGCAAGGAGGAACGCAAACGGCGGCGATTCGACTACCGGTGGCCGCTGCCAGCAAGCTGGCGGAGACCGGCAAGATAGAAGTAGGATGGTCGGTGTGTTCGCTGAGAGTCACTCCGCGAGTTTCCAAGCAGATGGAGCGATGCTTCAGATGCTTTGACCTCGGACACCTGGCGAGGAACTGCAAGGGCCAGGACAGGTCTGCATTGTGCAGAAAATGCGCTGAAAAGGGGCACGTTGCTAGAGACTGCACGAAGCAACCAAGGTGTGTTGCGGCACAGCCTTATTTATGGTTGCTCCCTTTGTTGTCATCCCTATCATCAAAACAGTTAGTGAGCAAGAGGAAAATACGGAATGCGAGTGGATAACATACATCGTCCGTGTTGCCAGGTTGCCAATCATAATTAGTATAATTTACTTTTAATTTTAAAGAAATATGTTTTATGCCTTGAATAAACTAGTTGTAGTCTAGCCCCTGCTCTAGGCAGTCGGTCTTTAACCCGTCGTGGGCTTTAAGGAAAATTACCCGTCGTGGGCTTTAGTGGAAGATCTACCCGTCACCGGGCTTAGAAGAGTTTTCACCCGTCGCTGGGTTAAGCAAAATAAAGTTGTACGAAGATAATTTGTGTTTATTTGTAACGGATTCCTAGAACTTGTCGCGCCAACCTTGAAGTCTGCCAATGTTCATTAGTTCGCTACGATGGGAATTCCAGCTTCCGACGACCAATTAAACTTCGTACCTGGAACACAACGTAGGGCAGGTGCCTGACGAAACATTTGGTGCCGTGACCAGGATTGATACGTCGCGCAGAGAATTCCGAGCGATTCCAGATGAACAACGGTATAGGTATAAAGGAACTAGTGATTTAAGCTGTTGAACGCCTTGTATGAAAATTTGGAACATGGAACCCGCGCCATCATCCATTCTATTACAGCAAGTGAAAATGGCTTCCACGTCATGGTTTTGCTGACGACGGTCATTGAGCGCCCATATTCCGTTGGGAAATACAATCTAAGGTCTCCTCGTATCCAGGTTAGATATGCTTAAACCAAAACGACATTGCCTCTAGCATTCTCTGGCCTTATGCTTCGCTAAGCATAAAAAATCTAACCATGCCAACATACTCACCAATTGTCGGCTGAATTTTTCTTCGGTCATTGAGGATGGATCTGCCATTGTACATAGCGCCTTTGTACTATCATCTGTAGAGCATTCGATATCGCAAACAACAAATTTCACGTATCCTGAAAATCCAGAACATTCACAAATCAGCTTCAACAAAAATCTCCATCAGAAGCAGTTGGAATCTTCCTGTATCGAGAGAAATCAAAACAATGTAATCACAATACACATTCAATGCCGTCCACAAACTTCGTGCCGTTATCAAGTTACATCATATCGAAAAAATGGATCAGGAATCAGAATAGATCTTCAGATGCAAGCTTGGTAGTAGAAAACTGTTAGTTTTGGTGGGGAGGATGTTGCGGCACAGCCTTATTTATGGTTGCTCCCTTTGTTGTCATCCCTATCATCAAAACAGTTAGTGAGCACAATCTCACTCGTCACACTCGCGATGGTGAGGAAAATACGGAATGCGAGTGGATAACATACATCGTCCGTGTTGCCAGGTTGCCAATCATAATTAGTATAATTTACTTTTAATTTTAAAGAAATATGTTTTATGCCTTGAATAAACTAGTTGTAGTCTAGCCACTGCTCTAGGCAGTCGGTCTTTAACCCGTCGTGGGCTTTAAGGAAAATTACCCGTCGTGGGCTTTAGTGGAAGATCTACCCGTCACCGGGCTTAGAAGAGTTTTCACCCGTCGCTGGGTTAAGCAAAATAAAGTTGTACGAAGATAATTTGTGTTTATTTGTAACGGATTCCTAGAACTTGTCGCGCCAACCTTGAAGTCTGCCAATGTTCATTAGTTCGCTACGATGGGAATTCCAGCTTCCGACGACCAATTAAACTTCGTACCTGGAACACAACGTAGGGCAGGTGCCTGACGAAACAAGGTGCTTGATATGCAAACCGGAAGACGGAAACGACCACATGAAGGGAGGCTTCAAATGCCCTGCGTACTTAAAGGCAAAGGCAGGCCAACGATGATGATGGAGATAACCCAGCTTAATCTCAATCATTGCGACATTGCACAGCAACTTTTGTGGCAGTCGACAACAGAAACGAAGTGCGACGTTGCAATTATTGCAGAGACGTATCGTGTTCCCCACGATAACGGTAACTGGGTTGTGGATAGTGCAGGGATGGCTGCAATACAAGTTATGGGCGGTTCCCTTTTCAAGACGTGGTGGATAACACACACGAAGGCTTCGTGATCGGCAGGATCAACGGTGTATTCGTCTGTAGCTGCTACACTCCCCCAAGGTGGACACCAGAGCAGCACAATCGGATGTTGGACGCACTAACTGACTCGTTAGTCGGACGAACACCGATTTTTTTTATAATTAATTAATTTATTTAGGCCCAAATGCGGTAGCTCGACGAGGCCGATTGTTTGTTTTTTTACAATAAATAAAAAAAAAAACAGCTACGTTAAATTTTTGGTCTCGTTCAGGCGCAGCTTTCTGCTGCGTGTTGAGATCCTTTTTCTAGGGGGCGAAGTATTGCCAGTGTTGTCCACTGCAAGTTGAGGTTCATTTCGTTTGTCTTTCGCGTTATCGTTCACGTCCATATCCTCATCCGTACTACTTTCCTGCTGCTCGCAGTCGGATGATCCAGTTTGTGTTTTACTCTTAAGGGTCGTTTTAGTATGTTCGTTATCGGCATTCGTTTCGTTGTTGTTGTTGCTTGATCCATAGATGTTGGTCTTGCAGCTGTTAGTGGTTTAGCGTAAGATGGTTGTGTGCTGATTTCAGTTGGATTTGAGTTTTCCTTAACAGTTTCTACGCAAGGTTTTCCGAGGTGCAGCTTCTTCGTGCAGAACTGGCACGTAGGAATTTGCCCTGGGTACGTGACTAGTGATGTTTGATGAATGAGAACATCGTCACTTCCTAACGCTGTGACGGTTATGTATGAGGGAATCGGCTTGGTCACACGCTTTCTCACCACACGAACACCGTTAGGGATGCCCGGGAAAAAATTCCTCCAAGTCTCATGTGTAACGGAGTCTACTTCTCCGTATTTTTGCAAGCATTTTTTAATCGCGCCGTCAGGGGTACGCGTAGCCAAATCATGGACACGAACTTCTACAGCGCCGTTCTCGATGTATACGGGAATGCTATATTTAACATTGCCGCATTCGGCGGTGTGCTGCATGTTGTTTCGCGAGGCGAATGACTCAGCTTGGTTAATGTTGTTGAACGAAATCAGCACGCAATGTTTGATATGATGCATTTGTAGGGTTTTCACTTCAGCCAGATTGAGTTTCATCTGCACTTTTAATAACTGTTTCACTTCCCGAATGGCTGGTCTTACGGGGCATTTCGAAAAATCAACAGCAACACAGTTCAACCGCAGCTGGGTTGCTTCTTGCTGGGCACCGTCACTCATCACTAAATCGCACAGTAGGTATAGGCTATTGTTATATGGACTGCTTGTGTGATAGGCACCGATTGATTTTTAGGTAGAATTGACTGTTTCACTTGCGCGGGACGATTTTTTGCTTCTGCTCAGGGCGAGATGTGAAGACAAACTGACGAACACCGATTGTTATAGAAGGAGACTTTAACGCTTGGGCCGTGGAGTGTGGTAGCAGGCTGACCAACGCAAGAGGTTACAGCCTATTGGAAGCACTGGCAAAGCTGGACGTCAGGCTGTGCAACGAAGGTTCCGCTAGCACATTCCATAAAGACGGTCGAGAATCCATCATAGACGTAACATTCTGCAGTGCGTCGCTGATGGATAACATGAATTGGCGAGTTAGTGAGTAGTGTACACATAGCGACCACCAGGCACTACACCATTGGTCGGCGGAATTGTACTGTAATGCGGAGAGTGAGGACTGGCGAGCGGAAGTGGAAAATAAAGGACTTCGACAAGGACCTTTTTGTGGAAGCACTTCGTGCTGACAGCTTCACTCCAATTCCGAGCGCCGATGAGCTGTTGGAAACAGTAGCGAGGGCATGCGATGTAACAATGCCGAAGAAAATGGAGCCGAGGAACTACCGGCGTCCGGCGTACTGGTGGAACGAAAGGCTCAGCATCCTCCGGGCTGCCTGTCTAAAAGCCAGGAGATGCGTTCAAAGCGCAAGATCAGAGGCGGTCAGAGAAGAGTGTAAAGTAACATTCCGGGCGGCCAGGGCTGATTTTAAACGCTAGATAGTGCTAAGCAAGTCCACCTGCTACAAGGAGCTGTTTAGAGAAGTAGACGCTAACCCCTGGGGCTATGCATATCGTGTCGTGGCCAGGATCAAGGGTCCAATGACGCCAGCCGAAATGTGTGCTGACAAACTAATAATTATCGTGGAGGGTCTTTTCCCGAAGCACGACCCAACCGTATGGCCGCCTACACCGTACGTTGATGCGGACGGTGGAAATGCTGGTGACCATCAAGTTTCCAACTACGAGATCCTTATTGTGGCAAAAGGGCTGAAAGCGAAGAAAGCTCCCGGACCGGATGGTATCCCCAACGTGGCACTGAAGACTGCGATCCTGGCGTTTCCGGACATGTTCAGGATAGTCTTACAAAAATGCCTGGACGAAGGCTACTTCCCGGATAGATGGAAGATCCAGAAGCTGGTGTTGCTGCCAAAACCAGGGAAACCACCAGGAGAGCCAGCATCGTATCGGCCTATATGCCTGCTGGATACTCTTGGTAAACTTCTGGAAAGAGTCATCCTCAACAGGCTGACGACCTACGCTGAAAGTGAGAACGGACTATCGCAGAGGCAGTTCGGGTTTCGGAAAGCGATATCGACGGCGGACGCCATCCGGACAGTTATCGAGAGCGCGGAGAAAGCGTCGAAGCAAAAGAGAAGGGCAAACCGCCATGGTCACGATCGACGTGAAGAACGCGTTCAACAGTGCTAGCTGGGGGGCCATCGCCGCAGCGCTGCACAGAATGCGGGTTCCGGACTATCTGTACAAGATTCTGGAAAGTTACTTCCAGAACCGAGTACTGGTCTACGAAACGAACATCGGAAAGAGGTCGATTAGGGTCACGGCGGGAGTACCTCAGGGCTCCATACTCGGCCCAACGCTCTGGAATATAATGTACAACAGAGTGTTAACACTGGAACTGCCCAGAGGAGTTGAGAACGTCGGTTTTGCAGATGATATTGTCCTGACGATAACTGGCGAGACCCTTGAGGAGGTGGAGATGTTGACGGCAGAGACAATAGACATCGTGGAAACCTGGATGGCTGAAGTCAAGTTGCAGCTGGCTCATCACAAGACTGAGGTAGTGCTGGTCAGCAACTGTAAAAAAATCCAGCGCGTCGAGATCAGCGTCGGGGGACAGTCCATCTCATCGATGCGTGCGCTGAAGCACCTGGGTGTGATGGTCGACGATCGGTTAAATTACAACAGCCATGTCGACTATGTATGTGAGAAGACTGCGAGGACAACTAACCCATTGGCAAGGATCATACCGAATCACGGAGGAGCAAGAGGCAACATGAGACGTCTCCTGGTGGGTGTCTCATCCTCACTACTGAGGTATGGAGTACCGGCCTGGACTGCTGCGCTTAACTCAAAGTGGAATCGGACGAAGTTGGTAAGCACGTTTCGCCTAATGGCTGTTCGTGTTGCGAGTGCTTATAGAACGATATCGTCGGAGGCTGTATGTGTAATTGCCGGGATGATTCCCATCTGCATCACTCTTTCTGAGGACGTGGAATGCTACCAGCGGAGAAATGAACGTAATGCAAGGAGACTGGCCCGGGTGGACTCGTTGGTTAAGTGGCAGCAAGAGTGGGACAACGCGGAGAAAGGAAGGTGGACCCATCGACTCATCCCGAATGTCTACTTGGGTACATAGAAACATGGAGAGGTGAACTTCCATTTGACGCAGTTTTTGTCAGGGCACGGATGCTTCCGGAAGTACCTGCATCGGTTTGGTGACGCTTCGTCACCCCTTTGGCCGGAGTGTGTGAACGTGCAAGAGACGCCGGAACATGCAGTCTTCGAATGCCCTAGATTCGAGGAAGTCCGAAGGGGTATGCCTGATGTGACAGTGGACAATATTGTCGAAGAGATGTGCCGCGAAGAGCGTATCTGGCACGCTGTCAACAGAGTGGGTACGAGTGTACTCTCCGAGCTGCAGAGGAAGTGGCGAAGGGACCAGCAAAGTAGCACCACTGCCTAGAACGCCGCCGGGAAACCACAAATCGGGTTTCGGGAGAAATTCCGCCGCCGGGGAACTCTCCGGCGGTGTAGACTAGGTCCATTGCCGGGTACCAGTTGAGTAGTACGCGATATAGCACTAGGTTAGGGTCGTCGGGGCGCCAGTGACTCGGACGTCAGGCTTCACCGGAATCGCCGGACCGACCTCGACACCCTACCGGGTAGCTCGTGAGTAGGCTAGATCCACCGTCGGGGATCAAACCTAGACCGTGTCGAATAGCTCACTGCTAGTCGTTGGGGCGCCAGTGAACCGGAAGCTATGCTCCACCCGGAATCGCTGGATGGAGCTCAGCACCTACTGGCTGGCCCGTTGAGTAGGCTAGCTCCACCGCCGGAGACTAGACCGAGTCGACGAAGCGGGGAGCTAAATGGCTCACAGAAAGGTACATCGGGTCGGGAACAATCTACCGCCGGGGAATTCACGGAAGGGTAGATTCGCCGCCGTGGACTACCCGACAGAATCGTGACGAAAGGGGGAGCTAATTGGCTCACGAGACAAACATTGGTATAGAGAGAAATTCCGTTGCCGGGGAACTCTCAGTCGGAGTAGGATAATATCCGAGTCCATATCGATAAAGCTGGAAGTTAAATGGCTCAAGGAAGCGGGTATCGGTGTCAGGGGAAATTCCTCCGTCGGGGAACTATCGGTTGGAGGAGTGTGAGTTCATCGTTGGGGACTATCCAAGTAGATCGTGATAAGGCCGGGAGCTGAATGACTCACGAAAACACGAGATAAATGGCTCAATGAATCAGTACCTAAACCGCTCACGGGGACGAGAGCTAAATGGCGACGTAGATAGATGGAGACAACAAGCAAGAGAAGAGTCGAGAATTAAATCAAAGCTCTTAGGTCGAGCCACTCCATGAACCAAGCGAGGCTCTGAGATAGAGCAGAAGAAAGAGGTGCGACGGAAGCACAACGGACCCCCCCCCCAAGTAATACGATAACGTAGTTCCGTGAGGAAGAAGGGCGTAAAAAGTAAGGAATGCTTTTAGTGGTTAGGCACGAACGAGAGTCGTGAGTCCCACACAGTGCCAATACACTACAGGCCAGGCTTTTGAAGCTTTTTTAACCTTACTAAAAACATACATACGCACACACACAGAAATTTTTTCGATCTCGACGAACTGAATCGAATGGTATATGTTACTCGGTCCTCCGGGCCTCGGTTGAAAAATCGATTTTTGGAGTGATTGCATAGCCTTTCTTTATATGAGAAAGGCAAAAACACAGTTTACTGTTAACGTTTCAGCCTACTTTTTTATTTTCTTTCAGCCATCCTCAGAACTTTACAATAATGAGCTATGATCGACGCGCAACGGCACTGGTGAGAAAGAAGAGAGACGCAACCAGTGAGAGAAATAAATGTAGAATTGGTTAAAAATTCATTTCTCTAAGCGGTGGCAAGACGCGCGTGGGTAATTTCAAATTCAAATGTATTTTTTCAAATTTTATCGTTATTTTTATTTTGTAAAGTTCGGAGGATGGCTGAAAGGAAATAAAAAAGTAGGCTGAAACGTTAACGGTAAACTGTGTTTTTTTAAATAAATTATCACCGAAAAATATCAACTAAAAACGATAACACAAATCATTTTTTTTTATTTTGTTAAAATTGTTTCATAGTTTTAATACATTACTGTGATAATTTTGAGATGTTTTTTGCAATGTTGTTTTAAAACACCGTTATGCATTTAAGGGTTAACTATATTTTACACTATACGTGACGTATTTAATTATTGCAATTAGTATATACATGTATTATTTATGTATAATATAACTGGTAACAGTGTAACTAGTGTCTGACGGATAAATTTTTATAGTGAGACCCAGAGTCTGTGCACTTTAACCCTCGGGCACTCGCGAATGGCTCCCCGAATGAGCAGCCGTTGGTGCTGAAAGAAGATTTCGCTAGAGTTTCTGAAGGTGTTGCATTAAATACAACGGCGCGAGTGCCGGAGGGTTAAGATTCAAGTACAGAAGAATGCGCTACACTGCATAATAAGACTAGTTCTGGAGAAAATTTTCAATAGAACCTTAGTAACATTGCGAGCCTCTTCCTCTTTTGATTATTACGACATCACTACAAAACTTGGAACTAAATTTTCAGTACATATCGCAAGCCCGTATTTAGGAATACAAAACTGATAGCTCCCAAATAGTTTTTTTTAACTATATGATGTCTTTGACAAATTTGTTAATTTTTTGGCGATTTTTTCAAATGAATGGAATTAGGGTGGTCCTTGTGATTAGGATGTTCAATAGACTGGTTCAATTTTTGACTTTCAGCTCCACCAGGCTCTATTGATTCCTTTTATGGCCCTTAGTAATTGTGCAAATTTTGGTACCGATTGGTTGTGTCTACGGACCTTCCAAAAATTTCAAAGTTTATATGGAAATTAGTTTGAAAAAAAGGTTAAAATTGAAAATAAATTCTTAAAAAGTCACCTCATCAATCAATTCATTAGAGCACTATAATTTTATAAAGGTATTCTTCAACTGAACACGTTCGTGGAACATTGTAAGTTTGTGAAAATTCGCTAAGAAAAGTTATTAAGTTATTAAAGAAGCAGCATGAATACAAAACAAGTGGATTTTATTATTAATCATAGCAACCCTGTTTGAATAGCTCCATCGTTATATAAGTGTAAACTAGGCTTACCACTCACCGCTCCCGTATGGCAGATGCAATGTTCAAAGTATCGACTGTTTAGATGTGTGAAGTTTACCTGCGCAAAGCCCCACAATGTAATAACACAAAAAAATTGAAGCAAGTTTGCTGAATAGACAAGGCTATCTATAATGGTTAATTTGTTATGATTTTTTTTAAAGATTTGGGGTAGGGTTGCTCTTGAAAAATTGTTCATTAATTTTCAGAAGAGATAATAGTCCCAGTAGCGAAATCAACACTACCATGCAGGGAATTGATTGAGTTTTGACGTCCTGTGGACCGAAAAATGCGATTCGAATTAAATGATATGTTACACCTCCGTAACGAGGGACATTGTACTCGAAAAGTGCGCGAAGATTGTAAGAATTCTACTGGACGACGCACAGGGTCGCCTATCCGTACAAAACCTCAAAATTTTATTTAGGATTTTTAATGATTTAACATTCTTCTCTGTAAACAGCTTGAATAGCGTCTTCTCAAAATATTAAGTCTTGAGGACAAAAGATAGATTTTTTACAGACCTTCAAAGGTGAAATAGATGACCAATTCAGGAAAAAACTCTGTTCAAACCTATGTTTTTCAAACGAATATATCGTTTTAGTTAAAATTCCGATTAGGGTCGAACTGATTTCATTAGTAAGTTTATTCGGTGGACTTATATTTGCCATTCAATTTATTCGATACAAGGCTTTATTCTCATTCACTCTTTCTGAAGAACAAATAATGAATCGCGCATTAAATTAAAATTATTTATTCAAAGTGGCTGTACTTTTTTTAGAAACAGTTCGGAAAAATCGCTACCCACAAACAATTTAGATTTCTTCGCAGATAGTTAAGTTAGATAAAACGATATAAATAAAGAAGAAAAAATAAACAAAGATTACAGGAAAACTATTAATAGGTTTACAATGAAATTCAAGAAAATAGAGTATAATTAAAAATATTCAAAATTATGATTATCCTTAGTGTTAGCATTAGAAAGTGATTTTTTTATAACGTGATAGTCTTAAGAACCTTTGTAACATGTTATGTAAAAAAAAACCCCGGCGTAAAAAAGCTTTTGCAAATGTCGTGTCAAATAAACGTTTTATGAAAAAAAAAAATATCATTCGGACATTATAGGGTTACCAGTTTATATAGGAATTTGCTGCGTGACCGCACTCTTCAACCCGTAACTCCGGAACCGAAAGTCCGATCAACTAAAAATTCAATATCGTCTTATGGGAGCGTTATACCGTTCATTTGAACTAATTTTGCGCAAATCGGTTCAGGTTGATTAAGTTAATTAAATAAAACACCTCGCTCCTTCATCACTCCTCTCCCTTTGGACCACCTTCACATCTGCATTTCCTTCATCCACCCCGTATACCGAAATAAGATGAAGGATTTTTGACGCATCCTCCTACTAAACCCCTATCCGCTCCACTTCCAAACCCATTCCACCAACATTTCAAATATTGAATCACATGAAGATAACATTGAACTCATGTTGAGTAAGTTACTTAAATATTAGCCCGAGGCTAGTTGGTGGTTGGGGTAAATTGGCGGAATCCCTTTGTTTTCGTTTCTATTAGATATATAGCGCTGCCTAGAGCTTCCATCCCGGGAATTTATTTCCCGGGAATCCCGGTATTTTTGGATTTCCCGGGATTCCCGATTCCCGGGAAATTGTGTTTTCTCATTCCCGGGATTCGGGAATCCCGGGAAAAAAGATTTTTAAAATATTTCAAAAGGCTTAGGTTCTTCGAAGAAAGAAATTCTCTAGGAAATATCTTCATCGGCAAACATTTGGAGTGAGCAGTGAATGCAGATGATTTTCCAACTGATTTGCAGATCTTTGAACTATATATCTTTAGGCTCGCTATTATGTTCTCATGATTTTTTAGGCATATAGTCCAAGCCTTGCTCAAAATACTACTAAAAATGTTGATATTTTCATGCAAAAATGGATTAATTTGCCGGCCGTTGTGCCGAATCATTTCCTTACAGTAGCGTTAGTGATGCGCACGATATCTCTGCAACCGATGAGCCTATTGCTCAGATTTTTTAACAGTTCTTTTAATACTTAGATCTTGAATAAATGCAATCAAATTAGTAATTGAAATGGCGGTAATTTCTTAAAAAATCGATTAGTGTTTGTTTCAAAACTTGGATGGTTTGTAGTGATATCATGCTTAACGCAAACGCTATTTAAAATAAAGAATGTTTCTAGAACGTCTGCAGAAATATTTGATCGGTTCATCGAATGCATATTTCGTCTAATTTGTTATATCGTAACTGTAATATCTGTAAATTTTTGGATGTATGAAAAGAAAGACATAACGCTGTAGCTGTCCAATATCATGCGCATCCAACCTATTTGCATGTTGAAAGCGATGCAGGCAGGATTTTTGAGGGGATAAGATTAAGCAATCCAGATACTCACCCGTAACAGGAAATCGATGGTAGGCTTCATCCATCGCTGCACAGTTCGTCCATTATCTGCTTGATTTTGATTCACACTTAATTCGGAATGATGCTGATCCTACTGCGACAGATATGGATTCCATATATCACATTTTCTCATTTGATAGGAAATAACTGCACAATACCCTGAAGCAGCTTAATCTTTTCATTCAAGATTACCAAAGAAGGTGCTATGCATAAAATTGATCCATCGTATCAGAACAACGATTTCCAATTTTGGACAGTAACTCCAGCAGCTGCGTTTAGTATATCGTCCCAATCGTATCCGTGATTACCAAAATTTAGGTTATACATACAGCTAAGAAAAATCAAAAGAAGTTGATGTTGCGTAAACTTATTGACGAGTTATCAAATGATTGAATGATGTGTAGGACACCGAATCGCCTTTTTCTGACAACTGCTTTGAGGACAGATATACATGCAATCAAACGTGTTTGAAAACTTTTCAATTTGTTCTTTTTTTTTTAAGAAAATCGTTCACATTTTTATTTTTCTTCTGTATTCCCGGGATCCCAGGATTTCCCGGGAAATTTATTATTTATTTCCCGAATCCCGGGAAGCTGAAAACCGTCGGGAAATGGAAGCTCTAGCCGCTGCCTCTGATTGTGTAGCTCAAGTTATGTGAAACCCATTATCCATTATGTTTTTTTTGTTTTGTAAAAGTTGTGGGCGATATTGTGTTTTCGAGCATACCAAGTAAATGTTTTAAATTTTACACACTTTGTGTTATTTAGGGTGATTTTAAATCTTTCTCCCAATCGATTTTATTTTTCGATAGTGCGTAAAAAGAACTTTCCGTATAGATATTAAATCTATCCATGAATTAAAGTTATTTTTTCAATAGTTTTTTGTAAAATATGCGGTTAAAGTAAGTTGGCGGTGACGCACGCGGGGCAAGTTGGCGCTACTATTTACAGTACAAATATAGTCATCAAATATTTTTATTTTTGGAATTCACTCCAAAGTACAACTTTGTGTATCTCGTCAATGCAGGGGATATTTACTTCGACCAATCGCCTGAAGAATTTCGAAAATATGCTTTTGAATATGGAATATGCGTCAAAGTAAAATGCCGCGGTATTAAGACTGAAATATATTGGCAGTTGTCGGTTAATATACAATTTTATTGAAAAGTCATTCAGCACGAACCTTTGATATAATTGAATCTCCATTTTCTGGCGTATTCATACATACCGCCAATTTACCCCGAGGCCGGGGTAAATTGGCGGGTTTTCCGCGTCACACATTTTTGTCTATAAAACAAAGACAATGCAACAAACACTGTGGTAAAATTCAGGGATGTTGGCTACAGACGCATGATCTATTTTGCAAGATCTATCTACATCAAAGCGGAAAAAAATGGAAACTGAAAACACCGCATACTAGCCCCGGTCTCCCCCATACTTTTTTGTTTAAAGTGAGTTTGCGTCTACTTTCATGGTAGTCGTGGGATACGTGCTGAGTGAAATGAGAATGTAATAGACATTTCCACAATTCTATTGAACAAAGCCAGCTAATGATTCATAGTTTGGATAAATGAGAAAGGCGCAATTGCACCACTAGGTGGATTAAAACAGTTTTTTTCAATTGTTGATAATGCTAAGAGACATTTATAACTTATATTGCGAACCCTGGGAAATCAAACATTACCATGCGTCTCCTTCAGACATATCACCTTTTTCATACCTCGGAGCCGAAAAAGGGCAAAACAAGACATTTATTTTCAAAAAGTACACTAATTCTCAAGAGCCATGAACTACAAGCTAGAAACTAGAAACGTTGTGGGGATAATTATATTTGAATATTTATTGTTTTTAGGAAATGATAAATATGGCCCATGTATGTAAGATCTCGTAAAGCGAGGATATCACGAACAGGAACAGGTTTTCTTCTGGCTCGTAAGGAGTCTATTAATTGGGATCTGGCTTCACGATATTCAGTGCAAGACCAAACAACATGTTTAATGTCTTCGTAACCCTCTCCGCAAGCACATTGATTATCTTCTGCGATCCCAATACGGCGGAGATGCGCATTCAACGTATAATGGTTGGACATGAGTCTAGACATCACACGAATGAAGTTTCGACTTACATCCAACCCTTTGAACCATGCCTTCGTTGATACTTTAGGGATAATTGAGTGCAACCACCGTCCCAGATCTCCATTGTCCCATGATGTTTGCCAACTAGTAAGCGTCCTTTGACGAGAAGCGCTATAAAATTCATTGAAGGCAATAGGTCTTTCATAGATGTGAGGATGAAATAATGGCTCGGAAGTAAAGTATCAATGATTTCCAGACTATAGTGAACTGCTGCTAGTTCGGCTGTATAAACGGAGGCAGGTTCTGCAAGCTTGAAAGAGATCGAGGTGTTATTGTTGAAAATACCGAAGCCAGTGGCCTCATTGATTCGTGACCCATCAGTGTAGAACATTTTATGGCAGTCAATGATCCGAATGATATAATACATATTCAAATACGTTCGACATTACTTGGATTTGCGGGTCTAGATCACTGATGGCCAATTAAAGTAGTTTTGACCACATTGGTCACCTATGACGGATCTTGATGCTCCCTGGGAACTCGCCAAGCTCCCGAGCAAATGCCACACCTATTTTCCAGCAAACTCTTAACCGATTTTTACAAACTTGATTTCAAATGAAAGATATAATACTCTCAATGACTACTATTGAATTTCATTCATTTCTGACTGTTGGCTCCGGAGTTACAGGTTGGTTATTGCGGTCACATAATAATTTCTCATATGAACCGGTACAATCGTAATACCTCATAGGTTTAAAATCTATTCAAATGAACATTAAATTACTTCGATGCGCAGGCCTAGATCACTCATGGCGTATATTGTCCACTATCGATAATTCCGGAAGTCCCGGGTTCCGGCCATATTTCAGATCGAAAACCAGTTCAGTGATGACTGAACCAATTTTCACTAACCTAGTCCCAAATAGATGGTATAATATGAAGTTGAACCCTCCATCTACTCCTCCACCTCCTATCTCTCAACCACCTTTCCCCTTCTCTCACCACCCCCCTCAGACCAACCTCCCACCTGCATTCCCTTCATCCTCCCCGTATACTAAAACAAGT
Organism: Topomyia yanbarensis; assembly: GCF_030247195.1. Lineage (NCBI taxonomy): Eukaryota > Metazoa > Arthropoda > Insecta > Diptera > Culicidae > Topomyia > Topomyia yanbarensis. The sequence goes on along the minus strand of NC_080671.1, from coordinate 288,884,636 downwards.
TAGATAATTCCCGACGCATCCTCCCCCTCCCACTAATTATATCCATTCCCTTCTCCACCATGAAGTTAACATGAAGACAACATCGAATTCACGCTGATTAATCTATATAAATATTATATTTTTGTTTTGTTTTTTTTTTTTCATAAAACGTTTATTTGACACGGCATTTGCAAAAGCTTTTTTACGCCGGGTTTTTTTTACATAACATGTTACAAAAGTTCTTAAGACTATCACGTTATAATAAAAATTCACTTTCTAATGCTAACACTGAGGATAATCATCATTTTGAATATTTTTATTTATACTCTATTTTCTTGAATTTCATTGTAAACCTATTGATAGTTCTTCTGTAATTTTTGTTTATTTTTTTTTCTTTATTTATATCGTTTTATCTAACTTAACTAAATGCGAAGAAATCTAAATTGTTTGTGGGCAGCAAGAGAAAAAAACTAGAAACATTGTGGGGATAATTATATTTGAATATTTATTGTTTTCAGGAAATGATAAATATGGCCCATGTATGTAAGATCTCGTAAAGCGAAGATATCACGAACAGGAACATAGGGTGGTTTTCTTCTGGCTCGTAAGGAGTCTATTAATTGGGATCTGGCTTCACGATATTCAGTGCAAGACCAAACAATATGTTCAATGTCTTCGTAACCCTCTCCGCAAGCACATTGATTATCTTCTGCGATCCCAATACGGCGGAGATGCGCATTCAACGTGGTTGGACATGAGCCTAGACATCACACGAATGAAGTTTCGACTTACATCCAACCCTTTGAACCATGCCACTATGGGTCACAAGGGCGGCTTTTCGGTACAAAAATCAATAACTTCTAAACCGTTCATTTTAGAGAAATTATGTCTGAGAGAATATTTTTGGAAATTAAATTTTCTTTCTTTTAAAGCAAAATGTAGCTAGGGTGGTCCTCTCAAACATTCTTTTCGAAAAATTATGTTTAGAACTAAATGGTGTAGCAAGGTACTTACTTCAGCAAAGTTGTAGAAAAATGTTTTTCAAGTAACATTTTCAAAAGAATCAAAGTTATAGCATTATCGGTTTTCATGTTATAATTATTTTTCTTCTTTATCTTAGGGTGTTTCTGAAAAAGTCAGTTTTTAACCATAACTTTTTAAATAGTTAGTCTATCTTCATACTCTCTATGAAGCAATTTTAATTCTTTTCATTGCGCATATTTCTGCTGAATAATGTGAATCGATATCATTTTTCGTTATCGAGTTACGATCATTTTTTTAAAATAAAAATGAAATTTTTCAATGACCTCTAACTCAGAAGGTTGCAAAAAGTAGCAGCTAAATTTGCACTCTTTCGAAAGTGCATCAAAAATACTATAAAATATCTCAAAATCAACTTTTGCTTTTTTGTCGTTCAGCGAAAAATGTTGACATCAACATTATGATCAAATGACATCAGCATACAGCTGTTTTTAAGGGCCTGGTCATTGCCATTTAGAACCTGCTTTACTAGATCAAAAAGTCGAGTTTTTAAATGATTTACACAAATATTGAAAACGTTAGGCTCAGGCAGATATTTATAGATACTATTCTACGTAACTACTTTATTATCATCGTCATCCTCATAATTATTATAATCACAATCATCAACATCATCAGCATCGTCGTCGCTATAGTTATCTGGATCGTATTTCTTTTACCAAAGTGCTAACTCATTTAATATTGAACTTATTTCAGTGCGTTTACTGTATCGGGATCGATCTTCTAGCTGCAAGGACCGGATCAGACGAGTCCATTGCTCTAAAGAAAACATCTTCCATGTTCGCGACTCTTGAACAATTTCTACCGTGATTCAGTCGTTCCGGTAGTATTTGTTTCGAGCCTCAGCTCCTTGTTCGCTCATGAAACTTGTTGGTAATGGAAGTGTTGACATAATATACAATGTAGCGTATTTTGCCTTAAAAAGCAAATGAAATAAGGATTACCCTTCATTCTGTTCTAAGTAAGCGACGAATTTCTGTGAATGCTAGTTTGGGAAGAAGTGCAGTTTGAATCTTTTGTAGGAACTGTTAACGGCTTCTCAAAATATTTCGAATTTTTACCGAGCACTTTCGTCTCAATTCGATTACTGTCTTTCCAAAATTGATCAAACCTTTTACATGTTTTAATTGTTACAGTTTTTGCATTCTGAGTGAACTTTATTTTATCCATTTTAACAGCACTAATAATACAAAGCACTACGCGCGTTGATCAAAGCAGTCGTCGGCTACTGCGATTCGATCCATGAATGAGATTGATACCAATTAAACTGTCACGACTCGTGGTGTTGTTGTTTATATTTGACATCGAAGGGCAAAAATGCTGATTTTGATTTTGAAATATTTTATAGTATTTTTGATGCACTTTCAAAAGAGTACAAATTTAGCTGCTACTTTTTGCAACCTTCTGAGTTAGAGGTCATTGAAAACTATCATCTTTATTTAAAAAAAAAAATGATCGTAACTCGATAACGAAAAATAATATCGATTCACATTCTTCAGCAGAAATATGCGCAATGAAAAGAACTAAAATTGCTTCATAGAGAGTATGAAGATAGACCTATTTAAAAAGTTATAGTTAAAAAATTGACTTTTTCAAAAACACCCTAAGTTAAAGAATAAAAGTAATTATAACATGAAAACCGATAGTGCTATAACTTTGATTCATTTGAAAATGTTAACTGAAAAACATTTTTCTACAACTTTGCTGAAGTAAGTACCTTGCTATACCATTTTGTTCGAAAAATAATTTTTCGAAAAGAATGTTTGAGAGGGCCACCCTAGCTACATTTTACTTCAAAAGAAAGCGAATTTAATCCCCAAAAATATTCTCTCAGACATAATTTCTCTAAAATGAACGGTTTGGGAGTTATTGATTTTTGTACCGAAAAACCGCCCTTGTGACCCATAGTGCATGCCTCCGTTGATACTTTAGGGATAATTGAGTGCAACCACCGTCCCAGATCTCCATTGTCCCGTGATGTTTGCCAACTAGTAAGCGTCCTCTGATGAGAAGCGCTATGAAATTCATTGAAGGCAATAGGTCTTTCATAGATGTCACCGTCCAGTGCTCCTATTTTGGCTAAATTATCCGCTCTCTCATTACCCGGTACCCGATCAGAAAGAAATAACAAAATTATTACAGACTGAGTTACTTTGTTATGATAACAAGTTGTGTTATAACTTTGGTCTCGTTAGTTGGTAAAATAACAGAAAAAATAACAGAAATTCTTCTAGTATATATCAAAAATATGACAACCTGTGATAGGCTTCTATCAGAATTATAACAAAATTTGTTAGGTTCACCTACGGCTAATATAGCATTTATTACCTATTGCACAGTATCAACGAATTTAGCGTGAAGGTCTAAAAATAGAATAGAATAGAAAAATATAGCATACATAAAGGCAAAGCAAAAAGCTTTATGTAGCAAAAGCTTTCTATAGTTTTGTCAAATGATTGCATACATGCTGGCTGATTGTTATTATAAATATATGACACGCTGATTGTTATTTGTGGATATAGCGATTTGAACCTGGGTATTCTGAGTTTTATGGGGATCCATCGTCCACTCTGTGCAGTGGATCAAACCAGTTGCATTCGATTTCTTATCAAATTCCACAACTTTTCATATATAAATTACGATAGGAAACCTGCGGCGATCAGTTAAGTGCCTCTGGGAATCACTTTTTGTCTAATACCAGAATACTCCGGGTACTCAAACCCCCGTGACTCTGGCCACAGATGCGTGCAGTGGACCAAACCAGTTGCATTTGATTTCTTATCAAATTCCGCAACTTTTCATATATAAATTATTATAGAAATCCCGCGGCAACTAATTTAGTGCCTCTGGAAATCACTTTTTGCCTAATACCGGGAGTTCTCCGGGTACTCAAACCCCCCTAGCTCTGGCCACAGATGCGTGCAGTAGACCAAACTAGGTGCGTTTGATTTCTTATCAAATTCCGCAACTTTTCATATATAAATTATTATAGGAATCCCACGGCGACTAATTGAGTGCCTCTGGGAATCACTTTTTGTCTAATACCGGAATACTCCGGGTACTCAAACCACCGTGACTCTGGCCACAGATGCGTGCAGTGGACTAAACCAGTTGCGTTTGATTTCTTATCAAATTCCGCAACTTTTCATATATAAATTATTATATAAATCCCGCGGCAACTAATTAGTGCCTCTGGGAATCACTTTTTGTCTAATACCGGAATACTCTGGGTACTCAAACACTCGTAACTGTGGCCACATACGCGTACAGTGGACCAAACCAGTTGCGTTTGATTTTTTATCAAATTCCGCAACTTTTCATATATAAATTATGATACGAAACCTACGGCGATCAGTTAAGTGCCTCTGGGAATCATTTTTGCCTAATACCGGAATACTCCGGGTACTCAAACCCCCGTGACTCTGGCCACTGATGCGTGCAGTGGACCAAACCAGTTGCATTTGATTTCTTATCAAATTCCGCAACTTTTCATATATAAATTATAATAGGAATCCGGCGGCGACTGATTGAGTGCCTCTGGAAATCACTTTTTGCCAAATACCGGGAGTTCTCCGGGTACTCAAACCCCCCTAGCTCTGGCCACAGATGCGTGCAGTGGACCAAACTAGGTGCGTTTGATTTCTTATCAAATTCCGCAACTTTTCATATATAAATTATGATAGGAATCCCGCGGCGACTAATTGAGTGCCTCTGGGAATCACTTTTTGTCTAATACCGGAATACTCCGGGTACTCAAACCCCCGTGACTCTGGCCACAGATGCGTGCAGTGGACCAAACCGGTTGCGTTTGATTTCTTATCAAATTCCACAACTATTCATTATGATAGGAATCCCGTGGCGATTAATTGAGCGCCTCTGGGAATCACTTTTTGTCTAATACCGGAATACTCCGGATACTCAAACCCCCGTGACTCTGGCCACAAATGCGTGCAGTGGACCAAACTAGTTGCGTTTGATTTCTTATCAAATTCCGCAACTTTTCATATATAAATTACGATAGGAAACCTGCGGCGATCAGTTAAGTGCCTCTGGGAATCACTTTTTGTCTAATACCGGAATACTCCGGGTACTGAAACCCCCGTGACTCTGGCCACAGACGCGTGCAGTGGACCAAACCAGTTGCATTTGATTTCTTATCAAATTCCGCAACTTTTCACATATAAATTATAATAGGAATCCGGCGGCGACTGATTGAGTGCCTCTGGGAATCACTTTTTGTCTAATACCGGAATACTCCGGGTACTCAAACACTCGTAACTGTGGCCACAGATGCGTGCAGTGGACCAAACCAGTTGCGTTTGATTTCTTATCAAATTCCGCAATTTTTCATATATAAATTATGATACGAAACCTGCGGCGATCAGTTAAGTGCCTCTGGGAATCATTTTTGTCTAATACCGGAAAACTCCGGGTACTCAAACCCCCGTGACTCTGGCCACAGATGCGTGCAGTGGACCAAACCAGTTGCATTTGATTTCTTATCAAATTCCGCAACTTTTCATATATAAATTATTATAGAAATTCCGCGGCAACTAATTTAGTGCCTCTGGAAATCACTTTTTGCCTAATTCCGGGAGTTCTCCGGGTACTCAAATCCCCCTAGCTCTGGCCACAGATGCGTGCAGTGGACCAAACTAGGTGCGTTTGATTTCTTATCAAATTCCGCAACTTTTCATATATAAATTATGATAGGAATCCCGCGGCGACTAATTAAGTGTCTCTGGGGGTCGCTTTTTGCCCACTGTGGGATGTTTCCTGCATGAACCAACGACGTTGCTTTCGACCGATGTTTAATGTTAGCATAATATTCTACGCATTCATTAAGGACAAAACGATTATAGATGCAGAAGATGTTTCCAGAACGCACACATTGAACTTTGCCAAAGCCTAAGGACTGTTTGTTTTCCTTGTATAATACGCTTTGTTTTCATTACAGTTTTGCTCACTATTACAGCTGCCTATATTACGATAGACTGAATAGCTTTATAATATCTTTTCAGATTAGGAAGTGGAGCTATTTTTAGATTCTGAATAGTGCGCTTCGGTGCTTCTCTTGTACGTTAACATGATTTACACGATTTTTAGAAATAATGTCGATGCGATATGGTAACATTTAGCAGATAATTTACCTACATTATTTTACGGAGATTTCGACAAATGTTACTTATGATTCCGAATAGATTCAAAGAAACAAATACCAAAGTTTTGAGGCTTGCATTTTGAGATTACAAGCAAAGTCGCTTTCGGGGTTTTGTTATTGGCATTTTTAATATGGGGAAGATTAAGCAAACCTCTCACATCTAATAAATTCGCAGAAATACAATTTTTTTACAATAGTTCAATCTATCAACTGCGAATATTATAACAGATAGGGGAATTATGGTTAAAACCGACACCTTAAGCTTAACAATTTTTCTAAGTTGCCACCAAACCAATAAAATTATAGTTTTTATGCAGAATTCTTCTTAAGAAAATTCTTAACAAGACTTAATTTTTTCAGCACTTCAAAAAATTAATTTCATTAAAAATTATTGGTTGTAAAACTTGGAAAACAAAGTGACTTTTTGTAGGCACTGCGGGTAAAACCGACACCCTATAGGGGTAAGATCGACACCCCCTTTAATTTATTTTCTCTCCACTTTTTAAAATCTTTATCTTTATTAAACATGAGATATATGCGTGAATAATAAAGTGTGAGTATGTATGATGCAAATATGTGCTTTTTATTGCTTCATCATGTAGTGAGGGGAAGAAAGTTGGAAAGCGTAGTACTATAAATAAGAGTATTTTATGCTATAGGATTATATATTGATGAGTATTTCCAAATAATCCTTGCGCACATCGTTGCAACCTCCAGTTTCATATTATTTCGTAAGAGAAGATTTGCAAGCGTTCTACGTTCTGCTAATTGGATTCATTCACTTATAAGTGACACACACACACTTCTTAGTAAAACTATCTTTTTCAGATTTGATTTTTCGGACTCTGATCATCAACGATCTATTGGGGTATACATAAGATCACTGTCTCATTGTGATAAAGTTCGTCTATGACAAACGAAGAGAACACTAGAAATTCGGTTTGATGAGCTTTTTGCAGAAATAGCTACAGCTTCGATAGAATCAGATAAGCAAAAATTCCAATTTTTGATTTTTAAAGAGACTTACAAGAAATAAACACAATAAAAGTATTTCTGTGCATTTCTGTTGATACTATAGTGTTCTAACAGGCTAATTGAAGTGTCACAAAGATCCCCAGTATTTTGAAATGAATCGCAAATATACACAACCATCTTGACAGCGTGTCGGTTTTACCCTAACCATAGGGTGTCGGTTTTACCCCAACAGCGCACATTTTTTTATAAAAGCGATTAAAAATATTGAATTTCTCAAACTCGTCTTCAATGCACCTAGTTGATCATAGGACAGGCCGATAATAATAGGTACTGAAAAATGTGGTGATTTGAAAAGCTTTTGTTCGGTTAAAACCTTAAAATCTACCAACGAAATTTAACATCCAGACGAGTATGAACGCTGCCGTCGTATGTTTTGTTTATTTTTATTACATTCGGCGTACTAACGTAAATCCAATTTTTCTTCAAATGCTCTAAATAAACGTACTAATAATAATGTATCATTATGAAATGAATAAAAATTTGATTTCTAGGAAATGTTGTGGGGTGTCGGTTTTACCCACAGTGTCGGTTTTTCCCACAATTCCCCTAATCATAAAATTCGAGAAATTTTTTTTCTAAAATACATTTTATTTTCTAAATTTTATTTAGCTTTAAGGAGGAAATTATTCACTATTTTTACATTAAAGTTTTTAGCTATTTCAAGCACTAAAACACACATTTAAATTGTAACAACAAACAATAATACCAGCTGAGATATGTATATATTCAGAGATTTTTAGGCCATTTTGAAATATTGATAGCTTTCTACAAAATTAATCAAGTATCTTGATTATTACGAAAATTTGTTAGTTCGATATTTTTTTAAGACGAACGAAGCACTATCGAATACAACGGAAACATTAGTACATATGCGCATTCAAAGTAATTGTCATTTCATTGTATATGTCAAACGGTCTTAGGTGGAATGAAAAGATACAACAATCTCAAACTCAAACATTTTTATGCGGGGGTTTAAATAAAAAAAATGTAATGCTTTGGTAATTCGGAGAACGCACAAAATCAGATACCTACAAACTGGACAAGTTTCGGTTGAATTTTCGAATAAATTGGAGAAATCGGACTGAAGATCCTCAAAATTCATAACGATATTATGGAAATCAGTATATATCAAACAGTTTTTTAAGTTCTGAAAATTCGTTTTAACAATATGCACAATCAATTAAAAGAAAATTATTTGTATAATCATTTGACTGAACCATAACAAATAGTTTAAAAAATGTTTTTTGTTATTTGAATCCGCGTTTCTTTATTTCATCTGGACTGCTTGATACTTCCTGCATCTTCTTTAAAATAAGTTTTATATGAAAATTATATTCTTAGCTTGTTGATAACTTTGCGATTCCAAAACTTTTTGAATAAAGGCTTCAATATTGAAATCATAAGCCACATATTCGAAATAGCGTGTCAGACGAGTGTCTCAAAAAATAGGTAATCTCTTAATCAAAATGCAACCAAGTAAGTTAAACACCTTATTTTCAATTTTTCCGACCACTGGCATCTAAAACTATTCTCAAAATCGTGGAACTTTGAATATCCATGTGGAAAACGCAAATATAAGGAAATCAATAAAAACTTCGAAAATTTGCTTTAAAAGTTGAATAAATACGCATAAAAAGAGGCTTCAGCGTATTAGCAAATAGACGGTCATTTGTGTAATATAACAAACATTCACAGTTGATTGATTGATTTGATTATTGGGGCTTTAACCAACTGGTCATTTGCCCGCTTTACAGTTTACAGTTAGCGTTCAAAGATAATTGTGAAAGAATATGTAATATATTATAACATCATCGTTATATGCGTACATTAAAATCATATTAGCAGTTCAATGATATCACCAGAAGATATAATCTTGATATAAGTTTGCTTGCTGATTGGGATATCACAAAAATAACACAGTGAGTAATAAATATCAACATGAGATATAAATTTGATAGCTTTCTGTTATGTCGTTCTGATCGGGTATGGAGCAATGATCGGGAATCCACACTAAGGTAATTTGATAAGATTTATTTGTTAATTTAGTTAAGTATTCTCGTATCTTCTTCAAAAAGAACGGAGCGTGATTGTCAAGCTTTAATGAGCGTAGTGCCTTAATTGTACTGAGGCTATCTGTGAGAATGAAATAATGGCTCGGAAGTAAAGTATCAATGATTTCCAGACTGTAGTGAACTGCTGCTAGTTCGGCTGTGTAAACAGAGGCAGGTTCTGCAAGCTTGAAAGAGATCGAGGTGTTATTGTTGAAAATACCGAAGCCAGTGGCCTCATTGATTCGTGACCCATCAGTGTAGAACATTTTATGGCTGTCAATGTGTTGGTATTTAGTTATGAATATTTTAGGGATCTCCAGAGAGTGCAGGTGATCCGGGATTTCACGAATTTCCTCTTGCATGGACGTGTCGAAAAATAAAGTAGAATCGGGAGTATCTAGTATATTAATACATGTCATAACATAACTAGAAGGCGTTATTTCTTGTGACATGTGATTGAAGTACACTGTCATGAATCTGGTTTGGGATTGAAGCTCGACAAGTCCTTCAAAAATTTCAATTACCAATGGATTCATAACCTCACATCGTATAAGTAAACGAGAGGAGAGATCCCAGAATCGATCTTTTAAGGGAAGAACTCCCGCTAGTACTTCAAGACCCATCGTATGTGTTGATTGCATGGAACCTAAGGCGATTCGTAAACAACGATACTGTATTCGTTCCAATTTAATAATGTGAGTGCTTGCAGCTGAACGGAAACAGAAGCACCCATATTCCATTACTGAAAGTATCGTTGTTTGATACAATCTTATCACGTCACTTGGATGAGCACCCCACCAAGATCCGGTTATTGTTCGGAGAAAATGTATCCTTTGTTGGCACTTCTTTATCAGACACCTAATGTGGCGAGATATTTAAAGGTCATGACTTGAGCTATCGTTCTACCAACCAACTGAAGCTGAAGCTGAGCTGGATCACGCTTCCTTGAAAAAACAACCAACTCTGTTTTCTCCGTAGAGAAATCGATGCCTAGCTTCAAAGCCCAACTTGATAAATTATCCAAACTATATTGCAGTGGTTGTTGTAAATTTATGGCTTTTGGTCCTGTAACAGAAACCACGCCATCATCTGCAAGTTGCCTTAGAGTGCATGGGCTGACAATACAATTATCAATGTCATTCACATAAAAATTGTAGAGAAGGGGGCTTAAACAAGAACCTTGTGGGAGACCCATGTAACTTATTCTGAATGTTGCCAAATCGCCATATGAAAAATGCATGTGCTTTTCTGACAATAAGTTGAATAAATAATTATTTAACATTGGTGAAAGACCACATTGATGTAGTTTCTCTGAGAGAACATCAATGGAAACAGAGTCGAATGCTCCTTTTATGTCTAAGAACACAGACGCCATTTGTTCTTTTTTTGCGTAAGCGAGTTGGATTTCTGACGAAAGTAGCGCCAGGCAATCATTCGTTCCCTTTCCTCTCCGAAAACCAAACTGGGTATCTGAGAGCAAGCCGTTCGCCTCAACCCAATTGTCGAGACGTCGTAGGATATTTTTTTCCAACAATTTCCTGATGCAGGATAGCATTGCAATCGGTCGATACGAGTTATGGTCGGAGGCTGGTTTTCCCGGTGTTGGAATAGCGATAACTCTTACTTGTCTCCAGTCGTGCGGGACAGTGTTCTGCTCAAGAAGCTTATTGAATAAATTCAACAAGCGTCTTTTTGCTAGGTCAGGCAGATTCTTCACCAAGTTGAATTTAATTCTGTCTGGACCCGGAGCATTATTGTTGCATGAGAGTAGTGCAATTGAAAATTCCATCACTGTCAAAGGCGAATCTATGGAATCGTTACTTGTGGGAGCATCGCGAATGATTTTCTGCACAGGAGCAGAATCTGGACAAACTTTCTTGGCAAAATTAAATATCCAGCGATTCGAAAAATCTTCGATTTCATTAGTTACGTTTCGATTCCTCATTCTTCTGGCTGTGTTCCAAAGAGTACTCATTGATGTTTCTCTTGACGAGCCATCAACGAAACGTCTCCAATAACTAGCCTTTTTGGCACGACGGAGACTGTCAAATTTGTTTTGTAAAATCGAATAATTTTCAAAGTTCGCACGTGTACACCCTTTCCGTTTCATAATTTCTTGTAAGCAACTTGTTTAGCTTCATATGCATCCGAGCACTCTTTGTCCTACCAGGGATTAGGAGGCCGGCTGTTCATTATCATGCCAGGATTGCATTTCGTTTGGGTTTGTTCTGCTGTTTCAATAATCAAACCCGCTAGAAATTCATATTCTTCGGTAGGTGGTAGCTCTTCCGTCGAAACAGGAGAAGTGGAAATTAAAGATTGGTATTTTTTCCAATCAATATTTCGTGTCAATTGATGATGTCAATTGACAGGGACATTGATTCGTGAGGCCTAATTCACTGTTAATTGAAATAACGACTGGCAAATGATCGCTACCGTGATGATCAGGTACAACCTTCCACGTGCAATCTAACCGAAGTGATGTCGAGCATAGAGATAGATCTAATGCACTTGGTCGTGCGGGTGGTCTGGGAATGCGTGTTGCTTCGCCTGTATTTAAAACTGTCATATTGAGCTCGTCACAAACATTGTGTATCAAAGAGGATCTATTATCATTGAAGAGGAAAGCCCACAATACTCCGTGCGAGTTGAAGTCTCCCAGTATCAGCCGCGGAGCAGCCATGGATTCCACTACCTCAAAAATCTGACGTTGTCCACTTTGAGCTTTGGGAGGTATATATATAGAAGCGATAGACATGTCTTTGCCTTTAATGTTCGTTTGGACAGCTACAGCCTCAATGCCCGCAAACAAGGGGATGTTAATTCTATAGAAAGAATAGGACTTTTTAATTCCTAGAAGCACTCTTCCATACGGGGTGTCTCGGTCTAGGCGAATAATGTTGAAATCATTCAAGTTGAAATTAATGTTTGAGGTAAGCCATGTTTCACATAAAGCAAAAGCATCGCATTTCAAATTATGCAGCAAAATTTTTAAGGAATTAATTTTAGGTGTGATACTTCTGCAATTCCACTGTAAAATAGTGATGGGATCTTTCACTGGAGAAGGTGAATTATCCATCGAAAAATACAATCGCTGCAAGGATGGGCCATTGAGCAATCAGCTGCTTTAAAAATGTTCTAATTGTTGGGAGGAACGCTGAAAGTATACTTTTTAGTAGTTCAGAAATATTGAATGCTTTGAAAATCCAATCAACAATTTCAGAAAATTTCAATAACCCTATCCCCGGTTGAGGCTCGGAGGAAGTTGAAGTTTTATTATTACCAGTAATGGGTGTTCTGTTTGGATTGTACATTACCAAAACCGGGAGGGACTGGCTTCGGTATTGCATCGGAATTCTTTAGCTTTGGCCGCAATTCATTTATTGGAGGAGAAATTTTAAGGCCCTTGCTTGGCAGTTTGGGAAAAGAGGATTTTTTTCCTTTTCCTGGATCCTCTAGGTAAAACAAATGATGTACCTTCGGACGCTTCGTCAGAGTCAGACTCTTTCGGCAATAGAATAGCGTATCTGTTTTCTGAGACCATGGGTTCAGGAGTAGCATTTTTCAGTATTTATGCATAAGAGCGCTTAGACCTCTCCTTCAAGGATCGTTTAATTTTATCCTCCCGCAATTTATATATGGGACATGCAAGGAGCTCGTGTGAATTTTCTCCGCAATGTAAACATTTTTCTAAGTTTTTATTGCATGTATCCTCTTGATGAGGCCCCCCACATTTGCAACACCGTGCCTTATTGGAACAGTAAGTGGCTGTGTGGCCAAGCTGTTTACAATTGAGGCAATTCATCACACGAGGGATGAAAAGGCGAACGGGGAGACTAATTTTATTAATAAGAACATGGCTAGGCAAAGCAGACCCAGCGAAAGTTACACGAAATGAATAGGATGGTCGGTAAACTTTTTTCTCTTCTTCAAGTGATACTGAGTACAATTGCTTACAATCGAGTATTTTAACTGTATTAAGCAGGGTGTTCTTGAAACAACCAACACCATGCTTAATGGTTCGGAGATGACTCCATCGCATTCTATATCGCGCGAAAGTATATAAACTTTATATTCACGCGTGAAGAGTTCGCAGGCTACTATCTCGTTAGCTTGTCTAATGTTATCAACGCTAACTCGAAGTTTGGCTTTATTTACTTTCACGATCTCTGTTACAGCAGAAAATCGTTAGGTTAGATCCCGTGCAATTTGCACAAGGTTTAATGGCTTTCCTTTCCGCCTGAAGAAAACTTGCCAAGGTCCAGAAGACCCTTGAGGGTATAATTTTATTCTAGGGGGAGTTGAGGGAGGGGGATCAGAAGAATTTTGCTCTTGTGAAATGGAGGATTCCATCTCACTATCCTCCATCTCGCCTACCATACACAGTAAGTTAATTGAATACTTATACTAGCACAATTATACTAAAATCTACCTGTCCTTCGAAGAGTTGCAGCTTCACGCTTCCTCCTTCTGTCACATGCTCGGGTTGAACACAGCGTAACCACCACTACCAAGATGGAGCCGCTGCTTACCTGTGGGTCTAGGGTTATTTTTGTTTGTTTCAAGTATGTCAGTGTCGTCGACATGTTGCTTATCAGGTTCATGACAGTCGTGCACTTATATATGCTTATCAAGTGTGATAAGAATGTAATAGACTTTTCCACATTTTTATATTGAAAGTAACCAGGTATTAAATCATAGTTTAGATAAATGAGAAAGGCATAATTGCACCACTAAAACAGGTTTTTTATAACGAATTTTCAGATATAGTGCACTTTATATTCGTAAATGTTGAATTTTCAAACCACCCTTGGTGCCAAAATTCTGAGGTAAAAAAAATTAAATATGAATTCAGCGACGTCAAATTACCCCAATGTGAAATTTTTACCAAATTCGGACCCCTTTTGAGGTTTTGTCCGACTTTTGTATGGAAGGTGTGCGAACTGTGCGAAAACTGAATTAGATAAAAACATGAATAAAATTGAATTTTCTTATTTTTTTTCTTTCATCTCATTCCATTCACATATGATTAAAAAGCCCTTAAAACATTTTTGAAGTCGTAAATAGAAAATCCAAACTTCAAAAATAAGGTTCCATTTTTGGCACGGTTCCGGTTTTAGCAACTGAAAAAAATAAAATTGTTTCCAAAAACGGAACTACTGTAATCGGAAATTAATTTTTACCATAATTCTTGTTTAGGATTACATATTTCAAATATGGCAGCAGTCGAAAGTAGCTGAAGAAATTCTTTATCCAGTGCTATAATTATCTCATTTTTTGATGTCTTGCGACTTAGTCCGGTCTGATTTAACACCGACCATATGCTCTTACCATTGAAGTGGAACAAAACACGACATTCCAGCTTCTTTTCTATTGAGAAATATAGAAATACAGAAGATTGCCCTGTCGCGCTAAAGAATCCGAAAATAATGACTGGTAGTACATGATAATCTTTTAACATAGGCTAACATTCAACAGCTATAGTGCTAAATTGTAAACAATTTTATAAGCGTTGTTAACCCTCTGGCACTCGCGCAGTTGTATTTTGTTTCAGAAAACCAGCGGCTGCTCATTCAGAGAGCCATTCGCACGAGTGCAAGAGGGTTAAATTCATCTCAACAGAAACATGTTGAAGTGTTGCAAGTTACCCCGTTTGACGGTACTTCAAATCATTGAATACTTACGGACTGTCAGTCTGCTTCCTCATCTCGTACAGATCAGAAGAAAAAAACCCGTTTTAATCCACCTAGCGGTGCAATTGTGCCTTTCTCAATCATGAACACGAGAATTTTTCAGTTGCTTATATTTATTAAATGCTTTCAAATGTATACATTACAATTTTGTTATAGATGACTTGACAACTATATACAAGAAAAGAAATCATTATTCGAGTTCTAAAATTTTGCAAAAGAAAAACCAGCCACGGTAATATTGAATTGAAAAACGCTTTTAATCCACCTAACAGTGTGATGAGACATTTCTTATCACTCTTATCACTCTCTTCGGATATTATATCGTTTCAGAACATTTAGAACTTGATGCTTCGCGATGTTTTTGATAACACATACTACATGTGTTATCAAAAACATCAAAACTCAGAGAATCGCTCAAATCAGCATAGGACAACATCAGTGCTAGAAATTCAAACCAAATCAATGAGAAAGCGAAAAAATGGCCCATAAAATTGACATACCAACGAATTATTGTTAATGCTCTGTTAATAAAATATCTAAATTGTGGTGGGAAAACTGAATTTTCCTAAAGGGGTTATGTATATTGTACTGAGCCAAAAAAATCGAATTTTTTTTTGAATCGATATGAAGTTTATACTTTACTCAAATTTCTAACGCGACTGAGAACTAAGAAATCAACGCTTTTTCTTGAAAAAAAAAGCGATACTAGCAGTGACACCATTCAAAGAAAATCAACAGTGAATATTTCCAGACTTGGTTTTATTTCCTATTTAAGAACTATTGTGTTTTTTACATCCTAGATTGCATGATTCAGTGATCGAAACCCAAAATTTCATAAAGTATTTGAAATTATTAAATTAAAATTTGTTTTTGCTATTGAAATTGACAAAATGTTAGTATCGCCCCTTTGGCGATTGTTTACTTTTTCGGTCCCACCTATCAGCATTGAAGTATCGCCCTTACGTTTTTTTACAATAACTACCGTTCTACACCACCGATTTCGTCCGTGTTTTTTCAATAGCGATCATTGTTACTATTTACAGCTGGTATCAGTGTTGTATGGTGTTAAACCCCAAAACCTTCTCTTGGCTACGCCGTTGCTTGGAGTTCTTTATTTCGCTTTTCATTTTCCGATATGTTTTAGATCGATCCGATGGTCATAAGTTAGAAAAATTGCAGTCAGAAGGTTCGCACAAATGAACATTTTTGCACTGATAAGTTATCAAGTTCGTTCCAGACAACTTGGAAGTGTTCCAGACAACTTGGAAGTGTTGTTGATTATTTCTAGAGGTTGTAGATAGAAAAACGAAATACAAAATTCGTTTTATCGAAATAATGCTTGGCTTATTTCAATGGATTATTACTATATTGAACAATAAATAGGCGACAAAGAGTAATCCACAAACAACAAGCCATAACTTTTAAAGTATTCAAAATAGATATTTGAAGTCTTCAGTAAAATTATTCGCAAAAGTAAGAGCTACAAATTTGATGAACGCATCATTTCGATATAATCGTTTCCAAGAAAATTTGTGAAAATATCTCACTCATAGGGGGATTAATCAGCAAAACCACAATACCAAAAGAAAGGGAATATTGCCTCCATTAAATTCTCCGAAGATACTATTGACCTAAAATAAGCCGTTTTGGCGTTAATGATAGATTACATGTTTTTGGTCATATTTCTGGCTATGGGAAATGATAAACATCTTTCGTCCGCATTTAATGTTGAATATCTCTTTTGATAATAGTCCGGTTTCAACAATCTATAGCCTGTTCGAAAGGTATTCGTTAAAGCTGTCTAAAAACATATAAATTGATAATCTATATTGTCAATTTCGGCAGATAATTAAAAAAAAACTGCAAAAAACGCCATTTTTACGCATTCAAACATTCATATCTTGGAAACTAAACATCAGAATCAAAAACAAAATCATACCGTTCATACCGTTTCTTAGTTCTTTCATTTAAAATTGGTTTGGATAAGTTCGGATCAGCCATTGCTGAGAAACACGAATGAGAATTTGTCCGTTACACACACACACACACAGACACACACACAGACATTGTCCCAAATCGTCGAGCTGAGTCGATTGGTATATAAGACTCGGCCCTCCGGGCCTCGGAAAAAATCTTGAAAGTTTGAGCAAATTCTATACATACATTTATAAGAAATGTGAAAAGGAGCGAAATCGGTTAAGTACCAAAAAGTCGATTTTTATAAAAAAAAATTCGAGATAAAATAAAATCTCGACGTTTCATGCATTTTAAAGATGTTTGGCATCAAAAATACGAATTTGATTTCTGAAATTTCATGGGGTCCCCCCTTTGAAAAAAAAATTGAGTTCCGGATTATATTAGAATTTCATATGTCCGGTCCGGTCGGTTCAATGTATATTTCCGGAACCATGTAAGCGATCCGTGCGAAATTTTATACATCTGTGGGGATAATATAGCTATCATTTGGGACTAAGTTTGTGAAAATCGGCCCAACCATTTCCGGGAAACTGATGTGAGTTCGTCAATTTTGAAAGATGGCCGCTTTTCCCGGGCGCTTCCGGAACCGTCTATGGTGGTCAATGTAAAGGGCGAACACGAAATTATTGCGACACATTCAACAGGGCATAACTTTTTTACCATTGGGTAAAAATCAACCAAATTTTGCACACTTTCTCATTGATGTGTATTGTTTACATGCTGTCAAACTCGAAGTCGTGTTTTTCGATTCAACGAAAATGGAGGCGAACCAACGCGAGTCGAGAGAACAAATTTTTTCCAAACACCTGGAATTTCCTGACCTGTCGCACCGGCAGTTGGGAAAAATGTTGAACATTCACCATTCAACCGTCTCCAGAGTGTTGAAGCGGTTCCAGGAGCGGTTGACGTTGGACCACGGCAAAGGAGCTGGAAGAAAACCGGGACCTGAGAACAAAAAGACGGAGGGAAAGGTGAAGCGGATGATTTAAGCAAATCCCAACGTCTCAAGCCGTGATTTGGCTAAAACGATCGGCATGTCGCAGAGCTACGTCCAGAATGCAAAGAAGAGAGCTGGACTACATACATACAAGGTACAGAACTTCCCAAACCGCGATGAGCGGCAACAATCGATGGCTAAAACTCGGGCACGGAAGCTCTACGAGAAGATGCTGACAAAATATGGCTGCTGTGTGATGGACGACGAAACGTATATAGAAGTCGATTTTAAGCAAATTCCGGGGTTGGAGTTTTTCACCGGCAAGAGCAAGTTCTATGTGGACGACACATTTAAGAAGAAGAAAATGTCGAAGTTCGCCTCCAAATATCTCATTTGGCAGGCCATCTGCTCTTGCGGACTGAGGAGTGAGCCTTTCGTGACAAAGGGCATAGTAAATGGCGAAATCTACAATTCTGAGTGCCTCGAGAAGCGCCTTTTGCCGTTCTTGTAGCAGGACGACGAAGCTCCGCTATTTTGGCCAGATTTGGAATCATGCCACTATTCTTAAAGTGTCCTGGAGTGGTATGAGGCCAATTCTGTCCATTTTGTTCCAAAGGACATGAATTCGTCAAACTGTCCGGAGCTGCGCCCGGTGGAGCAGTACTGGGCAATGATGAAGCGGGAACTTCAGAAGAGCAAGAAGACAGTCAAAGACGAGAAGGACATGTTAAGAAAATGGAAAAAACTTGAGAAACTGGTACCGGATGACACTGTAAAGACTTTGATGGAGGGCATCATGCGAAAATGCGTTCAATTTTACACTCAAGGCTCCATCGATTAACTTTTTTTTTGATTTTTGAAGTAAATATATGGATAAAACTACCTTAAAATTTTGGTTTGATTTTAAACATTGTAAGAAAATTGGCATGACATTTGCGGTGTCGCAATAATTTCGTGTTCGCCCTTTAGTCAACGAAAGTTTGGTTGGCCGTCGGTGACTTAGAACAGCAAATTTAAGTTGTTTTAGAGACATTTTAGCGAAATTTTTACCTTTTTTGCTTTCATCGGAGTATCGGTTTGAATCTTTTTGCTATGTGATCGCACGCCACAACCTGTAACTCCGGAACAGTAAGTCGGATCAGGATGAAATTAAATAGTCATTTACGGGGACGCAATACTTTTCATTTGAAACCAAGTTTAGTTTAATCGGACTAGTCATCTCCGAGAAACCGATGTGACTGTTATTCTGAATTTAGATACTTCCGCCGGGGCTTCCGGAACCGATGATGGTGGCCAATGTGGCCACATAGACTTTGAACGGATGTTAGTGACCTAATACTACAAATCGAAGCAGTTATGGTCATATTTTGGAAAAAAAATCACCTTTATACATTCATTGCAGAATTTATTAAAATCGACATTTTCTGCGTGTTCGTACTCATCACCCTGTAATTTCGGAACCGGAAGTCGGATCCATTAGAAATTCAATAGCAGCCTATGGGAACGTTGCACCTTTCTTTTGAGACTAAGTTTGTCAAAATCGGTTCAGCCATCTCTGAGAAAAATGAGTGACAGTTTGTGTCACATACACACACAGATGCACATACACACACATACATACATACACACATACATACACACAGACATTTGCCGAACTCGACGAACTGAATCGAATGGTATATGTCACTCGGCCCTCCAGGCCTCCCTTAAAAAGTCGGTTTTCAGAGCAATTGCAATACTTTTCTATTGAGAAAGGCAAAACATACCGCTTGCGAACAGCATACAAACAAATATACTACCCGCGCCGCTCTAACGTGTACATGTAACATATAGGCACAGGAAAGTTCCTTTATACCTAACTGTGAGTGAAATGAGTGCACAAAATATATTTTGCCCATTACGGGAGAACACAATCGCAATTGATTTTTAGCAGACTCGCCTTAGACCTTCAGTGCGCGAGGTGGAACAGTTGGTCAAGGTGAAAATGGAACTTGATCTTACCGAGGTTTCACACGTCCAACCTCACCACACGAGGCAAGTAGTTCTTATAACGTTCAACTCCTTAGCCGAGGCAGAAAGATTCGTAGCAAAGAACAATATGCAGCATGACGTTGAATATGAAAACGTCAAAACCAAGAGCCCCGTTTATACGGATCTAACTGAAATAAAACTTCATGATTGGGCACCTCGTACTAGTTCGGATTGCATTAAAAGATTCATGTCAAAGTATGGATAAGTGGAATCCGTCACAACCGATACTTGGAGAAACTTTTTCCCTGGCATACTCAACGGTGTTCGGGTGGTGCGAATGCGGCTGTACCAACCTATACCGTCTTACTGGACTTTCGAGGGTAAATCATCCCAAGGTATTAACTACATACAAAGAACCCTATGCACATATCCTGGGCAGACGCCTACGTGCCAGTTCTGTAATCAGACGGCACACTACGGTAAGCCATGAGCCAAAACAACTAAAGCAAACTCATCTACAACCACCACTACCCAACAGTCTTCAGCATCTACTGACACACAAAAGACAGCCGGCCTAAAAATGAATGCCGAACAAACAATATTCCACGGCATCTCAAAGCCATCAGTTAACGTACGCAGGGAATAAATGAACAAGAACGAAGACGGCTATATCAACGTAACTCGAAAACACAAAAAGCACCAAAAAGCAAACAGCGACCACCAGAGCCAATCTAGCGATGACGATATGGACACAAACACGAGCGAGGGGGAAGGCAGACAGAATTATCAGCAAGCGGCAGAGGGTACACCCGACCATCGCTTACCACCAAGAAAGAAAATAAACACAAGAAGCGGAAAGCAGTGCGCTCAGGATAGTCGACAGAAATGATATTCGGTGGTTAATATTTTTTATCTATTTTGAATTAAAAAATTATTTGTATTTATGAAATGTATATTATTTTCAAAATGGCGAATGACCCTCGAGGTTAAAGCCTTAATAAATAATAATAATAACTTACGGAGTGAGTCACAACGTTTCATCAAATCGTCTGTAGTGTCGAAAGTTTCGGAAACTTTGATTGTTTTCTTTAATACGCTCTGCAAAAACACATGAAAACACTGCAATTAATTTACGAAAGATGATGCGTTTTGAAATTAATGAAGTATTCAAATTTACGAAGAGTGTAACAAGCGGCGGATCCTGAAAACAATTTCGGGAGGGTCTGAAATTTCAATTTTAAAATGAACATTGTGCAATTCGTAATACGTAAAAACCTTATTCAATGAGAATCAGTTTGGTTGGTCTAATTTTATTTGGAATGATTTTGAGTTTGAAATTAATATAAAATTGAAAATAATTAAAAATTTCTCAACAAGTAAACAAATTGGGGGGGGGGGGGGTGGGGGTTAGTACGGACCCCCAAGACCCTCCACCTGTTTCCAAAAACGGAACTACTGTAATTGGAAATTAATTTTTACCATAATTCTTGTTTAGGATTACATATTTCAAATATGGCAGCAGTCGAAGGTAGCTGAAGAAATTCTTTATCCAGTGCTATAATTATCTCATTTTTTGATGTCTTGCGACTTAGTCCGGTCTGACTTAACACCGACCATATGCTCTTACCATTGAAGTGGAACAAAACACGACATTCCAGCTTCTTTTCTATTGAGAAATATAGAAATACAGAACATTACCCTGTCGCGCTAAAGAATCCGAAAATAATGACTGATAGTACATGATAATCTTTTAACATAGGCTAACATTCAACAGCTATAGTACTAAATTGTAAACAATTTTATAAGCGTTGTTAACCCTCTGGCACTCGCGCAGTTGTATTTTGTTTCAGAAAACCAGCGGCTGCTCATTCAGAGAGCCATTCGCACGAGTGCAAGAGGGTTAAATTCATCTCAACAGAAACATGTTGAAATGTTGCAAGTTACCCCGTTTGACGGTACTTCAAATCATTGAATACTTACGGACTGTCAGTCTGCTTCCTCAACTCGTACAGATCAGAAGAAAAAAAACCCGTTTTAATCCACCTAGCGGTGCAATTGTGCCTTTCTCAATCATGAACACGAGAATTTATCAGTTGATTATATTTATTAAAGGCTTTCAAATGTATACATTACAATTTTATTATACATGACCTGACAACTATATACAAGAAAAGAAATCATTATTTGAGTTCTAAAATTTTGCAACAGAAAAACCAGCCACGGTAATATTGAATTGAAAAAAGCAGCGAAATCGGTTAAGTACCAAAAAGTCGAATTATATAAAAAAAATTAAAGGGTTGTGTACAGGACACGACCACGGCGACATTAAAAATGTAGCTTTTTCAAGAGCGTGCAAATGAATTTTATCTATCACACATATCGACTCACGTCCTTGCTCACTCTCCTGTTTTCATATGTTACAATTTGCTATACACCCTCCCCATTAAAACATAATTTATTGAAGGTCATTTAACTGTAATCTATTATTACAATTAATCAAGTATCTCACTAGCTGATTGGCATTATTTTGCTGATCCATATAGTAAAAATGGTCTGTCCAGAAAATATATTCAAAAGAAAAACTCCATATTGAGTACTGTTATGAGGAAGCCCACGCCCGCAAAAGAAAATATACAGATTCTTCAGATTTAAATTTTCAATAATGTACTAATGAACTTAGGTAAACAATCTTAAGGTTAAGTATTTTTTTGATCGATTAGTGGTCGAACAAATGAAATTATTTGATAAATTACATTGTTATACAACGTTCGCACTGCCAGTTAAAACGGATGTTGATGCTATCTTGGTGACATTTTTCTTGTTGCTAATTATTATAACGTGTTATAACTCTGTAGTGTAAACATTGTATTATTAAACCAATTCTGTAGCGTTTTATGTTATATAGGTGTTTTATGTGGTAATAGGACTGACATAATTATATCTTCAGTACAGCGGTTTGTTTCATAATTTAAAACAGATTTATTTTAAAATTTAAATTAGTATACCCAACCGTTCTATTTAATGTATACTTTAAAACGCGATTAGAAGTGTGTTTTAAATACATAGGGCAGGACAGATACTTTGACTGGATAAACTGGGAAAACAATTTTAAGTCCAGTAACGCTTAAGACATGGCTTGAATTTTAATCGAAAAAGAACACCCGCTTAAACTGCTGCTTGGACGGTAAGTTCTGTTTTAAAATTTTCCGTTGTGTGCAGTACGAAACA